>NW_005054342.1:416563-433044 GCF_000277835.1 Geospiza fortis | reverse complement strand
TAAAAATACGTGTTTAAGTGCAAATATACAACTGAAAAAAAGGTTTTTAAAGATTTTTAAAAGCAGTCAGATTTACTCTGTAGCAAAAGAGAAAAAAGATAATGTTGCTTCCAGCAGGAGCACTCAAATTTAAAACACCATCTTACTGTGTTTCATTTGAAGCCATATTACATTATAAGATACAAATACAGTGTGAGTTAATCAAGCATACCTAGTATCCAAAGCTGACAGCTTTCTAAGATAATACAAGTGGTTCATTTTACCCATTAGTGGGAACATCATAAGGGTGAAAATGTCCTTTAATAGTCAACTTCCATAAATAGGCCATCTGTTTTCCATTAGCTCAATATAAAGATGTACTGAAATAAAGCCAGACTCCTGTATTTGATAACAGGAACATCCTTTACCATACCTAGATTTACTTAGTTATTCACCTTTAAAAACTCAGAGCCACAGATGCCATTTATGTGGCATATTCCATGTTCTGGAACACCTGCATTTTGCAACATATCCCTATAATACTGCACTGCAAACATTTTTGTCCTAAACTGATGCAAAAATTTTTGTACATGTGAGCATGCTGGTAGGGTAGAGCACTAAGTATTAGATATCCCTTCAACTGGGATATCTAATACTTAGTGGGGAAAAAATTAACAAAAAAAAAAGGAACATGTGTAAATGGCATGGCCACATTTCTTTAAACTGCTCACCTCCAGCATTTTCTCCCAGTTCCTAAAAACCTTTTTCTTATTTGAACGGGCAAGAGTTGATGTTTCTCCTCCCTTCTATGTTTTTCATAAGATGGCAACATTAGGGAAATATCATTCAGAGAACACAGCAGACCCATTCCAGATCTTGCAATCAGAATTGGATGGATCTATTTCAACAGTGCAGAGATGGCTAAGCGCCCATGATGCTAGAGATTCACAGCATTACATCTTCTTGGTTCTCATCAGTGAATGTTCCAAGGAATGTTTTGAAGTAATCTGTTCACATTGCCAAGTGTCTTTCTGCATCCTGAAAACACAAGTGGATTTAAGAACAGGAGATGTAAAAGCACCATAACAATAAAAAGTAGAAATCTATATGTGCTTTGTTTAAGTCTCTACCTGAAATAATTTTTAAAACCCTTTGGTTTTTTAATTGGTACAGGATCTGAACTGGTGTTCTTTTCCTTGTAATGATGGGGTTTTTTTTGTCTGCATATATTGTATAATTACTTTGTGATTAGGAAGAAAAAAAAAGAAAACTTTAGGCTGAAAATAACACTTTCCACAATTAGTGAGGAACTTATTACATAAAGGATACATGCCACCAACTGTTTTCACTATCCTAATCAGAGAAGGGAGTTATGATTATTTTTAATTTATTTCCCTAAAGTTATGTCTTTAAGGAATTTGAGAGGTCCACTTAAAAATTGTTTTCTGTAAAAACTGGATCCCTGCAAGATTTGTAGAGAAAGTGATACACATATCTTATATCCATATATGTGTATATATGTTTGAATACAGATGTATATATGTATGTATATGTGTATATATTTATATATTTATATATATTTATATTTATATTTATATTTATGTTTATGTTTATGTTTATATATAAAGCCACGAAGCGTGAGTGTAAAGGGTAGGATTGAAGACAGAAAAGATGAAATGTTGATGTCAAGAACTAAGTCAATGTCTCCTCATTATAAGGGAGTAGGTATTCATAAACAAAATCCTTTATGTCTGGGAGAAGAAAATCCCCATGAAGTAATGCAAAAAGTAACTAATTTTGTAATTTGCTGTAGCCAAAAGCCACCAATATGTCCTCTAATTTCCTTTTCCACTAGCCAAGCTTCAAAGGCTTAATTTGATTCATTCTGTGGTAACTTTCCAGACTGGCATCTGCCTCTGTGACAATGATGCCTGATTATTGTCACTCCCTACTCTCAAGCTTGCAGCTTGTTCAAAGCACTGCAACATGATTATTAAGTGGTTTAGGCAAATCTAATGCTAATGCTTGCATCCTTTTCTTTTATTACTATTTGTTTGAAGATTAGCCTAGATATGTTAGTGTATAATCAAAGTCCATGCTGAAGCACTCTGTTAAAAATCTGCTGTGAAGAATACGGAGTAGTTTGCCTTTCTTTCTACTTGTAAGATAGACAAATTCTTTTTTTTTCCTCTGATGTTCCTCCCCTCCACACACTGGCTTCCTTCTCAGACCCATTTGGATGAGGCAGCCTTTTGATGCAGGTTTAAATATTGTCTGACAGGAAGCAACTGAAGTAATTATTATACATGTCTCTCAATTTATATTTCAATATGGAACTGATAAACTTCATGGGGCAGCTCTTCAGCTGATGTAAGTCATTATAGCATCTTTAGCTTCAATGAACCTTTTTAATTTTACCATAGAGGAGATGGCTCTTTTGCTGTTTACCATATTTAGAACTGCTATTCAGCAACTCAAGTACTGCTTTTGAAGCTCTGATTGAAATTACTGCTCATTACAGCCTCTGCTATTTTTTTAAATACAATCATCCACATAAAATGCACAAACATTTCATCTCTTCTAATATTATTTCATTTTAAGTTTCTTCTCCTGCAGGATTGCATATGACTTGATTAATCTCATTCCAGATTTTAGTTATTTTCTTGGCCAATTTTCTTTAATATTCTCCATATCACAGTGCAGTGGTCTCCATATTTTTGAGGAGCCTCTGCCTCTTTTTCATTCCTGTCATTTTTAACCTTAAGAAGATTAATTCAGAAATATTGAATTATCCCATCTACTTTTAAGATAAAATTGATATTTTCTCTAGATTGCTGTCATTTAGAGAGAGACCATCTCTACTAACTTTGCCAACTGCAGTTTAGATGTCCAGTCTAATTAAGTCATCCAACTCCCCCTGTCACCAGTGGAAGGAGGTAAGTTGAAAGTTGACATAAATCACATTTCAGGGCTATCCATCCCCCTCCACTTTTTATACAGAACAAAGAGATCTAGGCAGAGGCACCATTTTGAAAAACATCAAGGGAATGCTAAGGAAAGGAGTGAAAGTCCCCACTGTTCAGCAGTAACTCCAGCAGTGCACTGGTCAGTGTATTTAATTAGGAGGGTTTTGTTCTCACCTGTCCAAAACCACTCAGCTTAAGTACTCCATTTTGGACTGAAGACATTGTTATAAATTGTTGGAGGTGATGCACACTGCTTCATTTAACAGCCCTAATCTCTCTGTCACTGAGTCATTACCGTTTTTGTTAGCCCAGCCCTAGGGAGTGCAGAAGTGTGACATAAATGAAAGAACTTGTCCCGAGCAGATTTTGACCCTTATCACTGTGCTCTATTAGCTCCAGCTGCGTCAAGGAGCAGCTCATGTTAAGTCTGTCATTTGTCACAGCTCCCGTAACCACTGTGACAAGGAAGAACCCAATATGACATTTTGTGAACTCAGTGTCCTTCTAAACTGAGGCCACAAAGTTAATTCTCATTAAAAGAAGAGGCAGAAGAGTCAATCCACTTCAGTAATCAGGGTGTGACAAACCACATTGAAGCACGGGTGCTACCTCAGCCCCATGTCCAGAGGGTAACTCCCAAAAATCTCATCCTCATGGCTGCTAAAGCTGACTGACTTGAATTTTGGGAGCCAAGTGTGCGCTGATATACAAGCTTTCATCTTCATGAGAGCTAGTACCTCTCAATCATTGTATTACTCATGGAACAAGAAGCGTAATTTGTACATTTGGCTGAATTACTCTGGTTTTGTTTCATACTACGCCGCAGTACATCATACACAGAAGCTGAATTCCTCAGATTTTAAAATTCTCCTTTTTAATAAGACTGATGACTTTGTAAGCAACTAGACCCACAGACAAAATTCAATTCAAGTCTCCAAAACAAACAGCTTTCAGTTCAAATGTATTCTTAAGAAAATTAATTCAGTGGGTGCTTGCAAAGTCAACCTGTTGATTAGTGGAATTTTTACATTACTTTTTAGACGCTTTCAGGTTGCCTTTATCCACTGCAAAATATTTGTGCCAAAAGAGTGGCGATTTTGATAGACAGTAGAAACCTGTGATACAATAGACATTATGATTCTAATAAATTTGTTTTTTTCAAAGCAAACAAAATCATCAATTTCATTTTGACAACCAAAAAAATGTCTATGCAAAAAGAACTCCAGAATATACTAGCTCAAGGCCTCACCTCACTTAATAAAAACTCAACACCATTACCTTAAAATAGGTTCATAACTGTCAATTTAATTAATTTTCTCTTCTTTCTAGAGAAATATATTTATCAAGTTGGAGGAAGAAAATACAGCTAAACTAGTTCATGTAGAAGGCACAGGGAAAGCAGAAGGCCTTGGTAGGAAAGGTAAAACCTCGGGACACGGCCTGGTTGTTTAATCTGCTGTTTGATTCTGGACATAAATAATATCAAATTTTCATATACTTAATTTCAATAATTTTATGTAATCTATTCTGTCCTTCTCATTTTCAATAAAGATAAGCATGGAAAATACAAAATGGGAAACTGTTTAATGAAATAATTAAATTCTGCAAATGCAATTTGTCCTAATGATACCAGATGCCTCACCCTTGTGTAGCAATCTCTTGTTAAATAACAACCACACATTTAATCTCCTGTGCTCATAGACACAATTTTAGGACAAAAAAGAGAGTTCAATCAAGTTTCCATGTAATCAATTAACTTGCACATATCAAACAGAATAGAAGCTTATAGTCCTGAAAATATATTTATCCTACTTACCATGAGTCCTGCTTATCTTGTTATGGTATGATAGGAATTATTCCTACCCCACCCACCTCCCAAGGTGGGCTGAATTTGCCATGACAAGATACAATGTTTGTATCAATCACACAACAAACTCCATATCCTGCATTTTAGCATCAAGGCTCCAGGATTTTAGGGTATGGGATAGTTGGGTGTTACTCTTTTTAAACATGCGGCACAAGCATTTCTGGCCTTAAGAGTTTTTTATCCAGGTGGAAGACATAAAGTAAAGCCAGGACAGACTAGTACACTGTGGAAAAAAATGGCTTTGCCATAAACTCTAGACAGCAAATTATGAGATTACAGCTCTTTAAGCCTCCAGTGACATTACTCCTTTTTTACCAAGGCACCTTTAAAATGCTTCCTAGTCTTGTTTGCATCAGAGACACCCAGACAGGTGACTTCTTTATCTCCCTACAAGGCAGGACCTCAGGTAGTTTCTAATTTGTCTTCTCTCACTTATGTTCCAAGAAATAGCAACCCAAGGACATGATACTTTCTTAAAGAGAAAGGAGGCAATTTGTCTTTATAATCCACTTCCTAGCTGTCCTTGCTCTTGTTCTTAAATTACATAGCTATGCATCTGAAAACCAGTTCAGCAGTATCTGGGAAGGTACTGGAATAGTAATAAGATTCAGAGACCCTCAAGTTGGTCTTCAGCCAACAGACCTTGTTATGAACACAATTTCACAGATCTCATGAAATACAATACTTTCAATTATTTTATGTGTTCTGTGACTGAAGAGACAGATTCAGACCTGATATGAAGGAAATAGTGCCACCTGCTGTGGTACCAGTAATATTCCCTCCAGTACGCAAGTCTGGGAAAACTCCGAAAGCTGAGATGCAAACAGGATGAATTGCTCAATAGTTAACAATAATTAAATCACAAAGGAAGTTATAGCTTGCAGATGTCATTATTGTGGAGGAATTTTTTTTATTGAGTTAAAGGGATTTTTTTAAATTAAATTTTCATTGAGATATTAGACATGGCCCTGTTCTCCATCTCATTGAAGTACAATTGTCTTTGTTATTCTACTTTGTTTGCTTCAGCAGACAGTAAAACTAAACTCTTTCTGATGTGTCATCTATGTAGTGTGGCATACAATATGCATGTCCCTGTGTTTTGATTCCTCTTTAACCTTCTGCTGTCACAAAACCAATATATGTATTTAGAGACTTTTCTTCTACACTACTAGTTCTGTCTTCTTGACAGAAAATTGATTTTTCTCATCCTGATCCATGAGCCAAAATAAAACTGCTGCCCTATTACTCAAGATCTTACAATACAATCAACTACAGCTTTAAAGCACGTCATTAGAGACAGAGACATTAGAATAACTATAAACAGTCTGAAGTAGTTCCTTTATTATAGAATTAAACAACCCCTACTTCTCTGCTGATAGCAAGATACAGACTGCAAAATTCTTTTCTGCATTTACTGAACACTGTACAAAGAATAAACCTCCCTTTTTGCTCTTTGAAAATAATATTCAGAAATATATACTACTATAGCTGGTATTCCCTCATGCTCATCTTGAAGCAAGATGGAAAATCACATTTATTTCTGCCTTCACTTATTTTGAAGACACCTTTAAGGGCAATAATTTAAAATTATTGCTTATATGGTGAGTTTATAGAGATAAATGCTGTTCTGATCACATCACCTCATCATCATGACCTAGGATCTGCCACTTTACAGAAGGCATATGGTGACTTATAGAGTGTGCTGATGCCTTCTGATAACGTTGTAGAAGTGTCCACATCACATATCTACAAACCTGATCTATTCTTTTATTGAACTCTCTCTAGGAAACTATTCCAAGACAGAACTCCATTACAGTTGAACTCTCTTCTTTGGCAAGTAGACACACAAGTCAGATTTTTAAGACACACACACGTGGTGCTGCATGGTGATGAACAACCTGGCCTACCTATGCTACAGTGTTCAAGGATGCTGAGAGCTACAGCCCGCTTAAACTCTCACAATAAATTTATTTCTGTACAAATACAAACTTGTAAGGATTGTTTCTTCTGATATGGTTTTGTTTTCCTGGAAATGAAAGTGTGTGAAAGACACTGCCACTAATGATATCAAGGGATTCATGCCATGATGTTACTTCTTTTACTTCTTTCTTAAATGTAACTTTTATCTAGAGCGCCAGAAAAATTATCAAGGCCTCACTTTCTGAGACAAAGGAACATTTTATGTCTCTCCTGTAACTCACAACTGATTTAAAATTAATTTCAGCATCCACTGCAGAGAAAAAAATTGAAGCAACAGATTTAATGTTAGTACTGTAACTTCTACCAGTCAAAGGCAAAAAGTGAGAAGGAAGATGTCTTTATTCTTATTGTTGACTCTAGACTTTTCTAATTTATACAAGAGGGCAGAGAATCAACCAGATCAAGATTTCAAGAGATGGTTTAAAACCTGAACTATCTTTTCTCATCCAAAGAATTATGACTAATTCTGTAAAACAACATATATTCCTCCTAAAGGAATGAAAATAGGAATGAAACTAAAGTTAATAACATGTTTTTGTATTACAACCTTTCCCAAACTTGTTGGCAATACAAGAAAATCCTTATATTTTTGAAATTTTCTCTAATGTTTTAAAAAGTGCAATATTACAAAATTAATTGACTTGACTAACAAGTTCCATAATTAGTTTATTTTGTGATAGGATTAATAAAACTTCATATACTAAAAATTAAATGGTCCTAGGGTCTACTATGACATAAACCAAACCTACAAAATTTGAGTTGTCTTAGTATTCGTATGTTTAGGCTTAGAGTAATGGGATTTTAGCAAAATATTATTTTAAATATTCTGTGTAGTGTGCCAATGGGTGTGCCAATATGAAATCCTACTGATCTCAGAATATAAAGTTGAAGAATCATTACCATTGAATGCACTTTAGATCTAATCACAAGTCCACATTCAAATAAATCTTTACCACATTTCACACTGGAATCTTAAATAGTTTTTGAATTATAAAATCAATTCAGCCTGGTAAGTTATTGTCACACAAATATATATATATATATATTTACACATATATTATGTCACATAATGCCACAAGAGGGTTATTATGTTAGAAGACAGCATTATTTACAGGTATTCCCCCAAATAGCAAAGCAAGATAAAATACTAATCACATTTACTTGATCTTTTATGCTGTCAAGTGTTTGAATATGTTTACTCCTGAAACCACTGACTATAATATCTAGTTCTGCAAATGGACAAGGAAGTCCACTTTCTTCCAATAAAGACTAGTAAAGTAAGATTAACATTCCTTTAGAGAACCAGTACAAATCTTATGAAATTCCTATGTTTTACATTACTCCAGGCATTTATGGGAGTTTAATTTATTCTTCCATTTTTCTAGAATAACACAAACCAGAAAATACACATATAAATCATACTGTATGTATCCATACATGCAGAATTACCATATATGCATAATCAGAATTTGCATATTCAAAGTTCTGCTGAAGATTTTTTGGTTAAATATAAGTTATTTCCTACAAAGTTTAAGTTTCAGAAAGATTTTTGTACTACAAAGGTCTGCATGACTATTCAACTGACAAAGAAATTATCCCAATGAAATATCCATACATAAATCAACAAGCAAACTAGGTTCTATTTTCAGACTTGGGTGTTTAAAACAATGAAAAACTTGATAAGTGTTCGTGGCTGAATTTTTTTTTCATTTTGTTTTAATGCTCTAAGACATTCTAATGTGAATGTTTTGGCTTTTATTTTTCCTTTTCTGACTATGAAGATGACCCCTATGTATAAGTGCTAATGAAGCAACTCTGAAGCTCTGAAATTTTAAAAAGACTATATACATCAATATTTTAGAGCTACTGCATCTGTAGAAATACCAACCCAGTTAATTGATTTTAAAATTGAAAGTTCATTTAATTTAAAGTTCATGTAATTTGAAAGGATGTTTTGTAAAATTCAATTTCAAGTTTCAAAGGCAGAGTACCCACTAACTCAGTTGCTTCCAGAAAGCTAGGAAGGTACTTCTTTCTACCATGTCCAGATGAAAGCTTTCAGTCTAATCACACACAGAGACACAGAACTTCCACCTGACTTTACAGCCTGCTCTGATCCACACATTCATCAGCATGGGATTTACCTCACCTACATTTAAATAGGAGGATGCCTTCATGTGAGCTACATACTGAAGTCTCTCTTCAGTAGAGGTGTCAATGGAAAGAGTCAAAGGCTCTTCAGGACACGAGTCACCAACTAAAGTAACTAACTGAAATAGGTCAGATAAACCACAGCCTAAAAATATCTGTTTCTTCTCTCTGGTGGGTGACTACATCAATTCTAGATACCTGTTGGTGAGGTATCTATGTTTGATCAGGCTAATCCCTCCTGTAAAAGCAATTAATGTTTGACCTTTAGGTATGGTGCCTTCTGGTGCACTGTATAATTGCAAAGGATGCTGCTGCAACTTCCTTTTAATAAGGCAATAAGAGGGTGCTTAGTTACTGTGTGTGCCAAGTGTCTTTTCTGAGAAAGAGAATTGGCTAGGATTCAGTGGAGAACAGAAGCAGAGTGATGGAATAAGTTTAGAGTCTGGAGAGATATGCACCTTATCTGGGCATAAAGTCAAACAGCAGTAAAGACTATTTTAATCACTTGTCTTGGCTGATGGACATCCAGATGAGACCATGAAGGCTGAAAGGGCATGCTGTTTCTGAACTGATCTGTAAAGCCATTACCGTCTTCTCAGCCCTATGTCCCTTACAGGACCTTTTCAAGCACAACATGTGTCAGATGTCACTCAAGCTGGATCCTTCTAAATGTAAAAGAGAAAGTATTCTTTGCAGTGTTCTCAGTAAAGTCTCTTTAATCTGAAATAGTCCAAAACTAATGCCCTTGAGAGCATGCTGCAAGACATATCTTTTTCAGAGAGTTGCTGAAGCGGCAAACTTGACCAAGGAGTGATGTATAGTAAAAATGAAGAAACTTTCATCTTCATTATTTATCCGCTAAATGGTGATTGAATATTATGAGATGTAGTACATTTCCATTCATTTCAACACACTGATTGGTTCTCTTAAAAAAAAAAAAAACAACCAAAAAGCTTATCAAGAATATCTAATGTGTAAAATGAAAGCCTTTTGTCACTTTATGATTTAAAATCAGAGGTAAGTGAGAACCCTTCTGAAAGAATATATCTGAAGTGTTGGTACAGGAGAACAAATTATATACCTCTAACATGACAAGAATGTGTTACTAGTACATTATACAGCCTAACCTGGTAAACAGTTATCTATAGTTATTTTTACTTTCCATCTAATTCTCTCTTTTCTACCTATCTTTTGATCCTACAAATACATATATACTCAACCACTTAAAGACTCTTTCTAAACTTTAAAACTATGTTTATTTCACTAAACTGAAGCTCCCCTGAACAAGGGAACAATTTAGCCCTACTCAAGCTCCATAATGAAGCACTAGCTTTTCCATGCACAGACTTGCACATGTACATGTGGAGTGGGTGCCATAGGAAGAAAGTTTGTGTAATCACTGAGCACTCTTTCCGTGTTCTGAGGACATGAGGCCACCCAGCAGATGAGAGTAGACTCAGCCTACAGATGTTTGTGTGACCAGAGTTAAGCACATAAATTTTCAGTGTGAACTGAACTGGAGGTTAAGTTTGTGAGCACTAGGCTGTCATAATCTGTAGAGCCATTAAAATCTTTTCCCGTTTTTACCCTAAGGCAAATTTTACGTGGGGATCACAATTTTCTTTCTTTTGGTAGAGTTAAAGCCAAATGTATTATGAGTGACTTTAAATGAATAATAGCACAACTTTTAACCATAGATGCCAAAAAGCATTTCTTTAAAAAGTTCACTTTTGCTTTTCCTAAGAAGATCTCCCCAGAGGCTTGGAATAGGGCTTTGAAAAAGTACTTTAGTTAGTAAGAAAATTAAAGAAATTAGATGGAAGAGTTATCATGATAATATGTTACATTTTAAAGATGTTGCTGCCTAAAAAAAAAGTGTATCTGCATGTAGATCTTAATGATGGTTCTCTATTTCATTCTGATAATATTTTTTTAATATTAATTTTTCTGAAGAAGATTAATTTTTAGAGTCAAAATACTGGTTGGAGTATTATTTGCAAATTTCTTGTCTTTCTTTTCTTTTCTTTTCTTTTCTTTTCTTTTCTTTTCTTTTCTTTCTTTCTATCCCTCAAGTAACACCTGTAAAGGAAAACAACTCATTCAGATAACATTTCCTGTCACTGTGACCCTGCGCTGTCCCTTTCTGACATTGTACTTACCACCAGGCTGACTGAACCATCTATACAGTTACTCCTGTAGGTCCACAGATCCCTGCACCTGCTGCCTTAAACATCAGGTGCTAGGGCCTGGAGAAAAGCAACAAAAGAGGAGAAACAGATACAGAAACAGAAAGCAGGTATAAATATAAAACATTTGAACTTAGATTAATAGTTAGTATAAAATTGTTAACTCCAAATGGCATCATTTCACCCCCAATAAAATCAATGGGAAGGGAGTGTTTCTGTGTGTGTGTGTGATTGTTATGTTGCTACAGTTTATTTTTGCTAAGATTTTATCTCAAGCTTCATTTGGACCCATACAAAGACACCATTGTAAAGAGATTTATTCAAAAATACCAAGAATATTCAAGTTAACTGCTTCAAAGTAACACAATAATGGAGAAAAAAGAAAGAGAAAAATGTCTTTCTTCAAAATGGAAAACTGGTGAGCTGTTTTTGCTGGAATTTTCCAAAAATTGTTCATCTTAGATTAGATATGTGTCATGGGACATATCAGTCTGAACTGTTTAAATATGGCAATTACAGGCGATTCAAAGCAGGCTCTTAAAGACAAAAATTTTAGTCACCCTTAGCTAAAAGCATTTATTGGAAGTGAAATAATACGAATCAGTAAAAAAATCCATGTAATGCATAGGTGAACAGACCTGTAGGGTTTTCTCAAGGCCTATCCATGTGTACATAATTATGACTACATGGTTAGGAAAATGCCTTTGGAAAAAAAATCTTTAAGCAAAGGCTGAAAAACAAAACAAAACAGCACAGTTGAAGTTGTCATTTTTTAGAGCGTGGCATATCTGCTTCTTCTAAATTTATTTTCAGAGTTTAAAAGGCATCATTGACTAATTATCTGCCAAATGCAGTTCTATTGTTTAAATTGTATACATCTTAGTTGAAAAACACTTTTATTTCCCTAATGCCCTCTCTAAGCATTTTTTTCCTTCCATTTTGTAATACAATACATAAAATCTCCTGGGTACAATGAAAAGAAAAGAATTTTCCATTTATCTTAAAAGTCAAAAGTATTTCTAACTTTAAGACAGGAATACTTTGGGCTGATTTTCAACTGGGGTTTTAGTAATTGAAAAAAAACTGGGATTAGTACTTTTGAATCATTAATGCACATCATTTTCGAGGCAGTTTGAATCCTTTTCATTGAGGTGTTTCCAAAATCTCTTTATTGGGACACACAGAGGTACCTTCTGGACATTTAGGTCAGTTTCTGTGAACACTTCAGTTGGCAAGGAGTAACTTCAGCTGGCAAGGAGTAACATTCACTTCATAGTTTTATGCCTATTTTCAAAAGCATAATGAAAATAAACAGTTATAAACTGAAAAGATTTGCAGCATTCCTCAATTCTGCTGTGTCCCTTCCTGCCACATTAATCACAAACATAGCAGTGCTTTGGATACTTCTAGATCTTTTCTGAAATGATTAACCAACACAAATCACCTTCTACCCACATTAACCTCATACTTATTAGAAAAATATGAAGCTACTGAACAGCTAATGCCTATTTTAATATCCAGTTCTTGTAGGCTGGAAATGTCTGTGCCACAGATAATCTGTCAATTTGTGATATACAGCTCTTTAGCAGAAGCTGGTTACTTGTATTATGCAGAGTAATCTTTTCACAAAATATTGAAGAAATCTTCAAGACAGATTAAACAGCCACAGTAACACTATCATCCTAAGTAGAATAACAGTACTCAAATATTGACTGACTCTTAAATTTGTTTGGTCTCTGAGCAAAAATCACTCTTTATTTTTTTTTTTCCTCTCCACTGGAATATGAAGAAAGTCTGTGAAAAGTGTGTTTTGTTGTTTTGGCTTAAAGTGGTTCTACCAGGTAGACAATTATGAAATAAAAACCTAAATGTCTCTCACAAATCTTCAGCACTTTTTCTCAGCTGGTATTAAGGGTCTTGGACTGAAAGAAACAGGATGACTGCTTCTCCCAATTTAAAAAGAGGAAACATCAACAGAAAAAGCTGTTTACTGGAGCTATAGCGAGCCAGCTACTACACTGTGTGGGAAATGAATTTTAATTTTCACAAAATTGCTTAGTAGGTTGGTTTGCTCAGCCAAGTAATTTTTCTGGTTAATAGCTTTTCTGGAGATTTTGCCATTACAGGTATATTGGAATTCATATTCTGCAGTTATAATACAAGTGGGTTTTAATTCAAGTCCTGGTTAAAGCAATTTTGGTACAGATGTAACTATTGCATCATTTTTTCGGTGATAATGGTATTAGGTGGATCCCTAAAGATTTAAAATGGATCCAAAATAGTTGAGATATGATTCCACAAGAGAAGTCGTTAGGCATTTTCCATCTTAATCCATTGATATTTAAATATTTCATGGCACCCTTTATATTATGAAGTAGTGTGTTATATTTTCAAGGTGCTATTAAATCATCTGTGAAACCTCCTCACGGAAAGCTTTGCAGAATCTCAACTGTTGAAAATTAGGAAATAATTGTTGTGCCAAACCTTAATCTTCCTATGAATATGAAGGGGAAAGTTTTTATAGTTAATATAAAAATATTAACTATTTTTAGACAGCAGCATATCTGAAAAACTTTCATATTGGCATCTGCATTTTCAATGTTAATTTCCTACACCTTTCTTAAAAATTTTATAAGCAGAGGGGGATATTTTTTCTCTCCCAGGGGTACAATTCTATAATCACAGTATGTGCTTTTACTTCCACCTTCAAATACCCTTTTGGGTTTATATTCAGACTTCACCTCATCCTAGACATCCAATGTGGGTCAGGAGAATGCTAAATGTGCCTAAAATTATTAGCTCAGATGTGGATTTCTGTGTTGGTATCTAAAGTTAGGAGAGACAAATATACCTGTGAAACAGGCTTGCTAGATTCTCATATCCTATCAAGAGGAAGACATTTTTCCTGTTACGCCACTGCATAAAGAATTACAGAATTCATTCTTCTGACCATAGTGATACAATAGAGTTGATACAACAGAGTAAATAAATATATACGTATATGTAATAATGAGCATAACACCCTATGTTGGTTTTCCACAGTAAAATTAAAGCATCCAAGATATTGTCATTTTATGTGCTTAATTAGGGCCTTTCTTTTTTTCTTAAATTGAACCTGCTTTTTGCTGACAGTGATGTCAATAGTAGTTTAAAATGTACAGTTTGTATAAGGAAGTCATGATACCTGCATTTCATAAGAACTCAAGCTAAACACAAATCTGTTCCAGAAAAATAGCCTTTGAAACCAGCATAAACTGACAAAACTTCTGATGTATTTCTAAAACTTTTAATCTCTCTTCATTTTCATTCCAACTCCTTATAAACGATCCCATAATTACAAATGGCTTTGATGTCAGGTATTTTCTGTTTGTGCATTACTTCATAAATTTACTTATTTGGGTTCATTTGGGATATTAATGTCTATTTTCTTTCCACATATAATGGAAAGTGGCCTTTTTTAATATCAGTTCATTTAATATTATTTGCTTCAAAACAATAAGCCTAGATTTTTCAATACTATTACATTTTGAGTACTGTCCACCTTTTATAACATTTTTCCCTTATATGCTGTCATTTAATTTGTAAAAAGTCTCAAGCACTGGTTTCTCTTTCAGTAGCACTGTAAAATCTCAGTCAATCTGTTTGCATGAATTATTGCTTACCAAGGGAACAGAAAATCAGTCACTTACTAACTCCTGAAATCAATCAGGTTATGTAATACAATTTTAGTTTAACTAAGAGTGGTAGAGCGTTTCAAGACACAGATGCCCTAACAAAAAAAACCTCTAAACTTTTGCAAGGTTTTTTAATTTCCCCAGTGGTCATTACAATAACCTTGCTTGACTTTAGGGAGTGCCCTTCAAACCAGGTTTCAATTTTTCTGCCAGTGCAATGGCAATAACAATGCCTCCTTTCCTCTTATAAAATGTTAAAAGTCAGTCAAGAAACAATAACCAACAGCAATAAATTACTAGCAAAAGCAATAGCTGTCTTCCACATATATTGATGTAAAAACTCAAAAGGAGACAAATTTTTTTTTCACTGCTAAAACTATTTTCCAGAACTCTTAATTTGGAAATTTCAAAATGTTTTGTTCCAATTTGGCAAGACATTTTCTCCTCCAGAACTGCTATAACACCTGCCAGGAATTCTTATTCAGCTATCTTGACTATAGCCCTATTGTGTAATGGAACTGCCTTTGTACCTGGATAATCTTTAATGTTCCTTCCAACCCAGGACTACATTCTGGATTCTATGATCTATGATTCTATGATTGTATTTAATGATGCCCTTCTCAGGAAAATTTTCTTGGCCAGAATTACATTTCCATGGGCAATTCGTTCATAATTCATCCCAACAAATCAACCTAAAGTTTCTCAGATATATCTACAGTGAAATGTCTCATGTTCATCAGCAGAGGCAACCACAAACAACTTCTATCAAAAGTCTGTAACAAAAACTGTTGTCAGAATTCCCTGACTCAATTCCCAATTTACACAGCCCTAGGTCTGAGCAGTTTTTAAATGTTAGGTACTTTGGAGGAACAAAATAGAAGGATATCTTGTTGGTATCTTCATTCTATTTGAAGCTGATTATTGCTGTGGTGTTTTGCCTCAGCAGAAGTTCAGCCTTTTCAGAGCTTTCTTTTTAAGTGATCCTCAGAGAGGCCTTCTTATGTATCTAAAGGGAAACAGTTAAACTGACAGTCATATACCCTAACTTTGGGCACCTAACTTAGGTGTGTGAGGACATCAGCTCATCTGTTTCATTTAGAGTAATTTAAAAGCTATCAATATAAATCAGCTGTTATATCAGCTGGTGGGGAGGAAATTCTTAAGTGACGCATCTAAAACCATCTGAAACATTTATCTTAAGGAGGGATATAACCAGCCTAGACTGAGGCCAGCTGGATTGCACCTAAAATTAGGTGCTTGATGCTTCAGTTCAGGCATTCTGAGTCATACTCTGAATCACCTTGTACATCGCAGACTATAGAGATAAAAAAACCCTTAAAAATTAAGTGTTCAGCTTTTAAATACTTTAAATCATCACAAATATATCAACATCTGAGTAATCTTGTGTAGGTGGCATATATTCACTTTCCCATAGAGGCCATGGCTTTGATGGTATCACCAAGGAAGTGGGAGCAGAGGAAATGAGACATTTCATCACATTTATTTGAGTCCCCAGTAGATTTGCACTTTCCAAACAAAAGACATCTGAGAGGAGGGTGGAGCCTGACAGTGGTTCCTATGATGCCAGGGCTGCAGAAGCAGGCATGAGTAGCTGTGTGGATTCACTGTGACTGCTCAGTCAGGCTGTGTAGGCACTGGTATTCATGCTTTTGTAAGT
>NW_005054342.1:372242-416524 GCF_000277835.1 Geospiza fortis | reverse complement strand
TTCAGCAGGGGCTGAATTTTTAAATTTTTTTTCACATGTAAATATATATATATTTAATTTTTTTCAGTGTTGCTGGTATCATTTTGTCATTTCATAAAGCATATTATGAAAGCTGTATTTAAAGGCCATTATTCACATATGCAACAAAGAAAGAACCAAAAATTCTATCAGCAGCTGAAATACTTACTTACTGTGGTTTCCCAAACTGGGATAACTGGGGAAAAAAAGAATTAAATTCAAATAAATGACTATGGAAACAAAGAATATTTAGACAGACCAAAATCCATAAACACAGAAGCTGTTTGAAATATAGCCAGGCATTAATTAAAAAAAAACACCCTGTAACAGTGAGTCAATTAAAATAAAAGATCAATGCAATTTGGAGCTAAATATGTATATGTATGATTGCATGTCTGTATTAAACATAATTGTTATTAATAAGTTAGATATTTTATAATAAATGCCACATGTAGTTAATTGCGAGCAGAAATCATAGAACAGGGAATGGTAATATTAAAATGACAGTTCCATTAACCTCAGCAGGTCTCCCACTTACATGGGTGCATGTTCTGCTCAAGGGCAAGGGTGTATATACAGTCTTTTCTTATCTCACATAGTATCAATTGAAGGAAAACTGGAAACTATTAGCAGTCTAACTAGGAATACAACAGTCTCCTTGTACACAGAAGTAGAGAACTATTTAAAGAAAATAATGACTCTGCATTCATTAGGCATAAAACCAGATTTCAGATAAGGATTTTTGAACATTGTGAAATAATTACATATCCGTATCTAGGACAGCATTGAAGTTACACATTTAGTAAGAAAGAAAGGTTAGAAAGACCGGGGTAAATTTCAGTGTAACTTTCAGTTTCAGTTTAAAGGTGTTTAGAAAATGTTTCATTTTATGAACAACGAAGATCAAAGGTATCAAAGTGTTTTAATGTACTAGGTCCTTTTTCACCCCTCGGGAGAGTAACTTTCACTTCTGATTTATGGTACACATTAAATTAGCTTGGTAGTAGTCTCCATTAATCCCCTTGTCTATATATATGTCCGGATCCCAAAACCACCAAGTAATTTTGTTTGACTGCCAAGCTTTGCTCAGGAGAAACTCTGGTCAGTGAAAGTGCATTGCAGGTCACTACTGACATAAACTAGCAGAGAAAAGCTCCATTTGCCTATACCTAGTAAGAGTCCAAGTGGAAAAAGGAGTGACTGACCAGAAACCCCTGAATTCACCACAGAACTTCTGACAATAGCTCACTGTATTTTCCCTAAAGTCTCTTGACATTCCAGTTAATTTCAGTAACTCATGCTGACATAATAAGAGCAAATTGCTTCAAGACACATTCATAAAAGCAATATACTTCTGCTCTCTTTTAGGTTTTGTTACTTTTGATGCTGGCATAAAGTATCCAAGTATCTGCTATTCATAAAACAAGGGTAGTTCATGTCACCTAGTGCCATAGTGAAATTGCTTTGTTATTTTTATTCATGATTGTGCATATTGTATCTTTATTTTATCTGTAAACTTTCAAGGTCTATTTCATTTTACAGTAGAGGGAAAGTGTGTTTTGTGGGTTTGTGAGTTTTCTCTTGCAAACTTATGACAGAAATAGTTTGGTGGAGCAGTTTTCCATCTACCTTTCTTGAAAACTGAGACAATTTGGAGTAGTTTCTCTAGACATAAATGTTCAAGCTCAACTGCATTTAAATATTAATTATTCAATAGTTGCTATAGTTCAACCAGGTTTGTGAATAGCATTTATTCTTAACTAAACAACCCCAGCCAAAATCAAGAACTTATAGATACTAAAGAATTTGGCTTGGTTCTAATATTGTGTGTGTTCTTTTTCAGAAAAGATTTGTCTAATTCAGGTGTTTGTCAGTGTAAAAGATGCTAATCTTCATTTGGCTGGCAAAGCTTCTCTGTCCTTCAAGTGGCTCTGCTAATCTTATTATGCAGGTGAAGGAGCCATTGCCAGACAAGCAGGGTTTTCAGAAAATCCATATTTCAGCACAGCAGCCTAAGCCGTGTGTTCAGAGCAGCTTCTGAGCGTGGAGCAATCCTTGTCACACAGCAGACGGACAAGCAGCCCTGCACAGTTTGAATGTCTTTTTCCTAATTGTTTGGCTTTAATCAGCCCTTGCCCTTGAGTATGTTTTGTCAATAGAAAATATTGGGTTCTCTCCATAAAGACTACTATTGAACATACTAAGCTTGCCTTGCAGTCAATTTACGAGAGAGAAAATGTCTCTCTGCCTCTGTTGGAAAGGGCAGAGAGAGGCAGATAATTTATACAGAATCACTGTCTGCTTTTGGATACAGAGAATATGGTTGTAAGAGAATCCCTGTCAAGTTTGTCTTTTAGGACTAGAACTAGAATGTCAGAAAGATCTGGTTTGCTTTATAGTTTGGGTATTGTCACAAACAGGCACTACAGCAAGAGGTGTAATAATGAAGTTAACACTTTTTTTGAAGCTAAACCATTTGCTAAACAGTCAAAAGACTTCTAAAGGGCCTCTTTATCTTGGTAACAGTGAGATTTCCAGAGACCTGGAAATCTTTGGTAGCAAAAGCCTGCTATTCTTTCCACCAGAAAGAACTGATTATCTTACATCTCATTATTTTCCAGTTTCTACCTGTTGATAGCTCTGCTATTCCATCTTTTCTTTTTTGGTGGAAAGCAACAACAAGAATATGATGCAAAAAAAATATCGGATAAGGTTGTATCTCTGTGTCCCATAAAAATAAATAGATAAGCTAAAAAGTATGTTTCAATACTGACTAAACATAGGGGAATTTAGTTTAATACCTGCTCCTCTAGTATCATGACACATGCCTGTATTTTTTTGAAAATATATTTACAGCTGGCCTATACTTGCCTACACACAGAGTTTGGTCTGTCAACACCAGTAATAATGAGCACAGCCACAAGTTTTTTTGAGGGCACAGCTGTTGAAATGTTCATGTTGCCACTGGCATGTACCACGTGTAGTGAAAAAGCTACACGAGCACAATGAATGAGGTCTGAAGGAAACCAGAGTCCCACAATGTGGTGACACAAAGGCAGAAACACCCAGTTCAGCTGGATGGAGAAAAAACATACCATAGACACTGCCAAGAGGCTAAACACTGAAAATATTTTATGTAATTCCAGCAATGATGGTCCCTAGAAAAACATATGCAGATCTGCCAAAAGGATCATTTTACCCTCCTTATCCCTAATATTTGTGGATGCCATAGTATTAATTATGTTTGACAACTCTCAGAGAGAAACTGAACTATTGCATCACCTGTCATTCACCTAAGAAATGGACACTCATAACTCCATCTTTGTCTCCTTTTTGAGCAAAGATGAGCACAAAAAGCAGCTTCATCCATGTAAAAAGGACATTTATAACTGTCAACCACATAAATTGATAAATTTGTCAGGTAAGTTATGTATCCTTTAGTAACAGTTTTACTCTAAGGATTTCACAGATATTACAGGTGCCTTTGAAATACTGTGTCTGATAATTAACTTCACTGTTTCTAAGAATTTTGAATTCATAGGCAGGGTGTGTATGAAGAGCAAAAGTTAAATTCAAAACTATGTACTTTTAAAACCACAATCCTCTTTGTGTTCTGGTTTCTTTCTATTTCTTCAGATCTTGAAGTGTGTCATATTTCGTTTCCCACATATTCCCACACAAATTTCATGTGTTTTGACTTCTGTATGGTTTTCCTGGAAAGATTAGATGTTGAGATTTGCAAACTTCTGAAATTATTTTAAAACCCTAGAAATAAGTAGGAAAATAGCAAATAAAAATAAGACTCTGAAGTATCATATAAGGATAAATTAAACAAATTGCACCAGACTACGATAGCTGAAAGTCAGTCTTTGTGATACTCCAGGACTCTCATATCCTTTGGTAATTGCCAGGAGTTTCCTATATAAGTGACAATAATATGTGTAGGCACTCAACAAGACATAAGAAACGATATTTAAAAAGTCATATTTTTTAATCTGATCTCTACATCAAGAAATTGTAAAAATATAACAAACCTGGTATAACATATTTATGTGACATGAAATAGTGTAATGATGGAAGAAGAGCAGTCAAATTACTTTTAATTACTTTTAATATTGTTGTAATGTATGACAGCCCTATTATTAGGACTGTTTAGACCCACTGCTTAGATACTTCTTTTGTTACATATCTAGCTTGGTTTTAAATTTCAGGGAAATTCAGATAGGCAGCTTTCTTGTGTAATAGAACAAAAATAGCCAAGATTGCACCTGTACTAAAGTTGTCACCAGTTGTAGTTGTAGCATTTTGATAGAAACTTGACCAACTGAATGCTTGTATTTGAGTATGGCAATGCAATACAGTGTATTAATACATATATCAATAATATGCTAGTCAGGATTGCTGCTGTTCAAAAGAAAAAATCTAATACATTGCAAGGAAATTCTATCCTTGCTAACTGATTAATCTTTAAGTTCCACTTCCTCTCTTCTTGTTGATTGAGTGATAATTTGTGAAGCACCTACAGCTTCATGCTATACAAAATGGAGAATTGTTAAGGTACGGGTCTTTCTTTTTTGATTAATTTAAAAAAAAAAAAAGAAACTGCTTGCCAGCATATATTGCCAATCAGGTTAAAAAGAATTATATTTATGGATGCAAATTAGACATGAGTCAAAGAACGAAGACACTGAATAATGATAATTATCATAATGCTTCAAAATACTTATACATTAAGCAAAACAGGACAAAGGTAAAATTATTTAAGAGATAGTAATATGGGGATACCTTAACAATCCAGAAAGCACATGGACACAGAAGAGTTGAAAATATGTCCTTTTTGATGTACCTTCAGAATATAATCAGCTGCAATTCTTTTCTCAAGTCCGTTTAATCAGAAATGATTTTTCATAGCCTAAAGTCTAAAAGAAATCATCATACCAACTGCTGAGTTTTCTAAAGTGCAACTGGACAGCCTAAGGGGGGGAAGAATAATGTGCTCCAGTGGAGCAAGTTCTAAAATATTCTGTAGCAGATGGAGTTTTCTCTGGAACAACTAAAGTACAGATTACATTTTATTTTAAATGTGTGCTCTGTCTTTTTAATTATTATATTTCTATACTGTTAGTCCTTGCCTGTGAAAAGGACATAGAAAAGATTTTAATTCAATGTTAGACTGCAAAACATATCAACACTTATTGAGAGAATGCAGCATTTTTTAGCGTTAATACTGACTGGTGACTTCTACTTTAAAACACAATTTTCCATTTCATTTCATATATCTTTGCCAAAATATAACCTTGAGTTGAAAGCATCATTATTATTAGAATTCCTGCCATTATTGTTATCAATATTATGAGAAAAGAAATTTCAAGACAAGAGTTCTGCTATTTTTCTGAATAAGATTGGGTAAGTATTGCAAAGATTTTTCTTTACCTGCACTTTGTAAAGGAAAGAAGTCCATCTTATTTTATTTCTACAAAAATATCCCTAAGTTTGATTTAATAGAAGTTGTTTTCTCTGTGCTGAATATAGCACGTATCAAGAGGTGGCATAAAAAAATTGATTTGCACATTTACAAAATTTTGGAACAATCTTCTCTGTGATCTTTCCTGGAATTTTAATGCTGAGATATGAAAACTTAATAGTCATTAAGTACACTGTTTTGAATGTAATTATGTAAAATAGTTTAGAGTTAAAAATGGGTGAATGATCTTCTAATATTTTTATCTCATACGTAGGTTTTGCCTCCCTATCTCACGGGTGGGCTATTAACTGTCTCCAGCAACTTGCGACCTGGATTCATTGAAATGCACTTTATTTATTCATAGTGCATAACACCCATGTTCACACCACTGTGAAAGAGGTGGTAATAGAGTATGGGACCACCACTTTAGGGAGTTTGTTCCCAGGGAAACCAGGCCATGGGAGGTTATCTAGAGAATTACTAAGAAACAGCTGAAGCACAGCCCGGCATCTGCTCAGTGGTGCTCCTGCAGGAAGGCAGCAGGGGAACTAAAAGCAGCGAGGTGGTGGGGTTCATGTTTAGGTCTTGGATGGCCATAAACACCACTACAGGGTTTCAGCTGTTTTACTGAGACTGGCAAAACTGATGAACTGCCACTGCCAGTCACGGACCGTAAGCTTTCTACTGAGTTTGGAAGACCTCGGCACTGATGCTTGCCAGGTATTATATACATGAAACTTCCTTCAGCTGCCTACTCTCTCTGTGATTTGATTTAGTTGACAGCAAATTCTTTAATTGACCAGGTGTCCACAGCTAATTTGTTTTGCTTTTTTCTAACTCTGTGTGGTTTAAAACTCATAATTTTATACATGTAGAAATAGTGGGGAACTATTTTATGCAGAATGAGGTATTTACAATTATCTCACAATTTAATGTGGAGAAAGGCAGGCCTGGCACAACAGCAGAAGTCTTGGGAAGGGGAAACAGGAAATGTGGTATAGGGAGGAACAGGCATGGTCTGATCAAAGATAAGGAAGATTCTTGCCATGGGAAATCTCACATGTATAAATCACTCATCAATAATCAGCTAAAGAAATGCAGACCTGGTAGTAATTGAAACTAGTTTTAGAGGTAATAAAGAAATCAAAGCACTGCTATCTATTATGCATGACACACCATATAGAACAAATTCAGATGTAGTTTTCAAATGTAAGTCTCCAAAGACTAATAAATGAATAAGACTAATGAAAATAAGAAAATGTGTAATGTATTTCTCTGAATAAGAAAAATGTATAAAAGTATGTTAGAGAAATTTTAAAACAACAGCAACAAAAAATCCACCCCTGCATGGAACTGAAGCTGATGACAAAGAAAATTATCAAGATGAACATTATATTCCACCCATCAAGGAACTAGATGATCACAAATTGCTCTAACACCTCCCATTGCCATCACCAGAGTGAAACCACCTACCTCAAGGACCTATAGGACCATGAGAAATATGAGCATTACGCCAGGAAAAGCTGCAAAAGGAAAGCATGTGCACAGCAGATTTAACTCCATTTTTACTTTTTCTCTTTCTGTAACAAAAGATTTCAGTTATGTTATTAGGTTACTTTTATATAAATGTCATGGTTTAGGACTGGTTTATAGCTCCCACTGAAACTATGTTCCTCTCCCTCACTCTCACTCTCCCTCTCCCTCCCCTGCAGTGGTCTGGGGAGAATTGGAGGCATAAAAAGTAAAGATAACAGGTTGAGATAAAAAACAACTTACTGGAAATGGCAGTGAGATAAGAAAATGAACAGTAAAGGCAACTATACTAATGACAGAAGGTACAAGAAAGAGGCAAATGGTTCACACAGAAGCAATACCTAGGCCAGTCCCTCCACCATACTGGGCCAAACCAGAAGAGATCTCTTCTCCTTGGAATAAACTCCTCATCCCCCCACCCCCTCCCCGCCTCCAGCAATGACATAAGGTGGTATAGAGTAATATCCAGGTCCCGGCCATGTCCCCTCATGGATACTGCAAAATCAACTCTATCCTGGTCATACAAGAAAATATGCTGTATCTTTATGTCAATAGTTTGAGCATAGCTCTGCAGATTCATTGATTGTGGTGAGACATACATAAAAAGTAACCCGATTCCCTGTACTCAGGAGGCCAACAGGTACTTTTTAAAATCTGAATTATCTCTGCCTTTGGCTAAATAGCAGATGCGTGGTTCTTTCCTCCTGAAGTGTGATGTGTGGATTCCTGCCTTTCATGTTTGTGGAAAGGAAAACATTGTATGCCAGTCTGTCTCACTGTATTTCTAATAAACTGCCCACAAATATAAGAAACATAATTTATGATGACAAGGAAATTAACTTCTTTTTCTTGTTTGCTTTTTCTTAGTTTGAGCATGGATCAAAAGTCAAATGGAGTCATTCAGGATAATGATCCTTCTCAGGGGCAAAATTCACTGCAGTTACTTAAAGACCAGGTAATTATGCTTGAAAAAGCACAGCATGAATTTCAGCCCCCAGTTCAACAGCAAGTCCCAGAGCAACACTACAGCCCCTGTGCTATCACAACTTCAATCTAGAAGCCAAGGAGCTATTACAGTCTCTTCCATGACACTTTAGTTGTTTTCACTTTTATTTTCTTTTCTGCAAGCCTACAAAATTGGCAGTCAACTTCTCAGTTTCCCCTTACTAGCCATGCTACTATGAAGTAGATTGGTAAAATATGTACTATAGTTCAAATGCAATTTTTAAAAATAAATGTATAATCTTATAAGAGTGGGTATAATATTCCAATTTTAAAAAAATCTGAAATGTTCTAAGATTTGTTAAGAAAACTGGAAAGAGAGTTTGTTTTGAGCTAAGATTGGGTTTTTTTTTTTTCCTAATAAAGATATTTCACAGAGGGGACTAATGGTCTCTAACTTAGTTTCTATGACCACTTCTCTTAAATGACTGCATTGGAGTTCCAAATTCATAGCCCTAGGTAGATGGTAATCTGAAACAGTCAGCCTTCTCTTGGACTTTGGTCCACAGTAAATTAGTCATAAATAACAACTACTCTGAATATAGATCAAAGTGACTACCTTTGAGATTTTTGCAAAGATAAATAAATGTCTGGAAGTTTAAAAACATATTAAAGGGTATTAAATTTGCTGAAAACTGTGAAAAAATATACGCCTTTATTGCATTTTTATGTCAATAATTTTTTACAGTTTTTAAAAGTATGTCATGCAAGTCATAGAATAACTGCTTCTAAGTAAGTTATCAAAGAATAATAATTTGTTTCTCTACAGTGCCATATGTTACCCTTCTAACTAGCCACAATGAAGCAGACTGAGAATAGACAGTTATAAATATCCTGCAGAGTATCTCATTCCACCGTTGTCTCTCTAAATGAAGGACAGAGCTCTTATAATTGGGGAATGTAACCTCTAGAAAAAGTGGCAAAACACATTCCCTCAGGTAACTCCGACCCTGTTATTCAATCACTGAAATGAGGCAATATAACTTTCAAAGCACCTTTGTACCTGGCAACAACAGCATCGCTTTCCAGCAGGAAACAGCAAGCTTTAAAATGTGCTGGTTAACGTGTGAACAAATTAGCATGAAATGAAGCTTGTGGAAAAGATGCAACTAACTGGAAAGGTACAGTAATTTTTAATATAAATTTAGCATGTCAGCTCCATAACAGCAGACCTTCCAAGATGACACTGTTTTCCTATAAAGATTAGAGCAGAAAACTATAGCCTAATCCTGTTTTGCACAGAAAATATGTCAGCCCTGAACTGGAAAAGTAGCCATATTGTATCACTGAAATAAGGGTAAATCAAGGACAGAAATATATTGTTTTGACTAAAACAAACAAGAGACTATCTCAAACAACAAGATAGCTATCTATATCCATGCCTTGATGTGACCAGTGAAGGTCAGCTTTGTGTGTCCTTCTCGAGGTTTATCTCAGATTGTGGTCTGAGGTTAACACCAGCTTGTCTCTGTTCAGATTTTACATGGAGATCACAATCTTTATTTAGCTTCCCTGAGCTAAAAGCACCCTTATTTTTGCTGTGAACACTGTTTTAAGCAGTGTTTTTCATTTATCTGAGCTGCCCTTGCATCTTCAATAGCCATAGAGAAAACTGGTTTCCTGAATATCTGATCTTTATCTGGTGAACAACAATAACATCGCATCATGCACATTTTTATACCTGAAATCAGAATGTGGTTGGACCCCACAGACCCCAAGCCAGGAATTGTACTCAATGCCAGATGACTGAAGAGTGTGAATGTAGAGGGAATGTCAAAGTTATTTCCCTGACCATATATCCTTTTTTGGAATGAATCCAGAGGAGGCCAACAAAGATGATCAGAGGGCTGAAGCACCCCTCCTATGATGACAGGGTGAGAGAGCTGGGGTTGTACACACTCAAGAAGAGAAGGCTCTGGGAATGCCTTAGAGCAGCCTTACTGTACTTGAAGGTGGCTACAACAAAGTTGGGGAGGGACTTTTTCCATGAGCATGTAGTGATAGGGAAGGGGGAATGGCTTTAAACTGAATGAGGGTAGATTTTGATTAGATAGAAGAAAGAAGTATATTACAATGAGGATGGTAAAATCCTGGAACAGGTTGCCCAGAGAGGTGATGGATGCCTCATCCTCGGAAATATTCGAAGTCAGATTGGATGTGGTTCTGAGAAACCTGATGGTTCTGTGGTTCTGAGACTTGAAGATGTCTCTGCTCATTGCAGTGGGGTTGGATGAGATGCTCCCTTCCAAACCTTTCCAAACCCACTGGCCAGTGTTGGGACACCAGTACAACCATTCTGATTTCTGAGGTGTACGCTTTTAGGAAGAAGAAAATCAAAAAATGTTGGGTGTGGAGTTCGTCTTATCTAACTTCAGTCATTTGTAACTTAGGCATTTGTCTTAAAGCTGGTTGCCTAGACTTTATAAACAAGTGAAAAAGAGAACTAATTCAGAAGAATATATATAAAGATATTTAGGATAGACAGGCCCAGAATTTTGCAGGATTGTCCCTTTCTCCATCTCTGTCCTCCATCTAGACAAACCTAATTTTTATCTGAATTATAATCTGGTTTCAGTCAAATCTGCATTATACCTAATTCACAAGAAAAAAAAAAGCAACAAAAAAAAACAAAACACACACACACACAAAAAAAAAAAAAAAAAAAAAAAAAAACACAAACACACAAAAAAAAAAAAAAAAAGAAAAGAAAAAAAAAAGAAAGAAAACAACAAGTATGCATGTTCATTCCTGTTCTGGGATGCTCTTTTTCAATGTCAAAGGCGCTATGGAAAGATTAGCATCGTGTTTGTCAGTATTTCTATGATAATGCTTTTTTGTTTGGTGGGCTATTTTTTCTTTTTGACAAAGCAAAGTGAAAGCCCTAGTTAGCTGGATACAGTGTCCCTTGAAAAGTAACATACAGCATTAGAGTGCAACAATTTTGTTCTCAAAACTTCAGACTCAGTAGGGTCTAATACTCTCACCAGTCCAAGAGCTGCATGTCTATTTAACATGACTGTCAAATTAAAATATTTTTTCTGACAGCTAAATTAAGAACAAATAAATTACAATTTAATTTGTAACTCTTTTTCCATTTGGGAGATGCTCATGACAGTCTGTGCCTGCAGCCTGTCAGACAAGCTTACCTCAGAAAGTGCCTAAAACACACACATCCACAAACAAAATCTGGAGATCAGATAAAACAAAACACTGTTCCATCAGAATGCAGAAGAGCTCCTAGGAAAGAGTTTTTAGAGGCCTCTACTGATTACTGTGAATTAAACATAGGCTTTGTCATATAAGCAGAATTTCAAAACAATTGGCAGCCATTAAACACTTTAAGAGGTTTCTTAAAGTGGTAAGTAGATGGAGCTGAGCTAAGATGAAGATGAATCCAAATTAGGGAATTTATATCTTGTGAAGACTTCAGGAATAGCAAGTACTTAGTGGGCTGAAGTTATTTAACAGGTTTATATAGCTCAAACTCAAACATATGGACTTCCCAACATAAAGTGTTGGCTGAAGTGTGAAGTATTTCTCAAATTTGACTCTACTCATCCATGTTTTCTGGGCAAAATTATTTTAACCTGAATTCAGGCTGTTTTCAGACAGCACATATCATGTTCCAGGCTTTTAAGAAAGGACCTCCAGTGATGCCCTCTCTCTGACAGTGGACCCCTGATACTCCTGAGGGCACTAGAAGAAAAATGGGATGGGTAGATGTGGCAGGCGAAGCAAAAACTGGGAAGTGTGTGCTGCATCTGCAGCAAGTGAATTGCATCTTAATGTCAGATTTACAGGGAATGGAAATCTAAGAATAAGGCTTGAGTTATTCCAGGGCTGGACTGAGCAGTTTCCCACTGAGCAAGAAATACAGCAAAAATGTCTGCTTCTGAATTTCACTAAGGTGGTTACGCTAATGTCTTGAGTGGTAACAGGAAACTGTGACTTTCTCTTTTGTCACAGAACCTGGCCACCCGTGCTTGTACAATACTTTAAAAGAATAAGCTTCAGATATCCTTCTGTTTCAAACAGAGCTTTGCACTAATCTTGCCTTCCTTTCCAACTGCTGTGTCTCACCTTCAGCTCCCTATCTTGGAGCCTGCTCAAGGGCATGAGATATCCTTCAATTTTCACAACACAGTAGTTATTGAGATTTTTTTTTTACAGGGTTCACACAGAAACATCCTGAACCTTTTAAAATTCTTAATTTTTTTTTTTCAGCAATTGCCACTACCCCTGGCTCTTCTTCAGCATCTGGAACATTTAAATTAAATCTAAGGTATTTTCTGTAAATTATATGTCATAATAATTACTAGAGAAACTATGATGGCTCATTCTATGAGTGGAGGTATTTTTAGAAGATCACTATGATTTATTATTTCTTTTAAGTTTATGAGAAGTAAAACTATTACAATAAAATGCAACATATACTGGCAGAAATCTACCTACACTTTTAAAATTGCTGGGGCTTGTGCTGGAGACCATTTCATATCTGATCTAATTATATATAACTTAATTTAAACTGCATACTGCAGGTGAAACTACAGGAATGCAGCAGCTTTCCAACACCACCTCTCCAGTGAGCCCTTAAACAGGTGAAGATCTCTAAGAAGTGACTTTCCCTGATGTGCTCTCTCCCCCTCTAAAGCAGAACTCCATTCTTTCAAGGACACACTCTATGAAAGAGTTTTTACATTTCAGGAACATATAGTGTTTTTCTGTGGGCATGCCTAATTTCCTCTCACAATTCCCAGCAATCTGGACAGACTACAGCTTTGCCGTGAAAGAAAAGGGACTGTGCCTCCCACTTAAGCAAACTTTGATGGACTACATCAGGAGACATTGCAAGGGAGAGTTACATGCAAAAAGCACCTGGAAAAGAGGGTGAATTAATAAAACCAATATCCTTTTGTATGAGTAAGAAGCTCCTGTGCACAAAAGGCATCAGTTCTGTAATTTGTAGGACATTTCTGGGAGCACAGTTAACACATGGCAGACAAACACCCCAGCTGTCACTCCTGATTCATTTGCAGGACTTCACAGAGTGGACATGCTGTCCAAGACCAGCTTTGATGACAGTTCATGCCTCAGTGCAAAACAAACAGATTAGTACCAGAAAACTCATCCCAGAGAAGTGCTCAGGTTGCTGATCACTCCTACCTAGGTTTAACATTAGGGACAAGTTTTAATGGTGGATTTGGCAGTGCTGGGTTGATAGTTAGACTTCATGATCTTAAAGGTCTTTTCCAACATAAATTATTCTGTGATTGAATAAATATAGGCATTGAGAAGTCCTTTTTGCCAGTAATAAGATTTCGAGTCTAACAGCTGAAAAACTGAGAAGCCAGGGCTGGGCTGTGGTAATTTTACTTGCAGGAAAGGTTCAAACTTTGTGAAGTGTTTGTTTACAGGAAGCTGGGGGAGGATATACCCCAAACTCTCCATCCCAGCTCTACCTGTAATTCTCAGTGCTGGTCTTCCTTTAGAAGTCTTGACCAACACTAGACCACAGACATTCACTCTTTTGGCAACACACACTGCTGGGCAGCTGAGAAACATCTATGCTAATTGTTCAAAACAAGAAGAGGAGTTAGGGTATCAAAAATGTGTAACAACTTAAAGGAATAACCCTGCAGCATCTTCATCTAAAGGAAGAAAATTAATGGGTGTTTTGATTTTGTTTTTTCAACGCCTTTTTGCCCCATCTATAATACCTGCAAATTCCTTACATACATTTTGACCTTCGGAAACTCTAAGATTTAGTATTATAGAAGAGCATTTGACAAAATTAACATTTTATTGTAAATAACGTCTACAGCCACAAATAAAGAATTGCAAAATTAAATTATGAAGAGCCCCTCTCCATTCAAAATATGTAATTACAGTCCTTTAGAATAAAATTACATATTATACTCTTATCATACCTAAGTCCAGGCTATCAGCTACTAGTTGATATCAGCTGGTAGCTATCACAAGGCTATTATTAAAAAAAAAAAATACAAAGTAAGCAAATGAAACTAATCTTGAATCTCATGAAGACCGACTTTCAAATCTTAATTATCTCTTTTTAATGTAGGATTTTCTTTCCAAACTACTTTTTTCTTAATTAAGCCAAGAAAACCAGTACTTCTGTTCTGGGCTACTGCACTGCAATTCTTTAGTACCTCTTGGTTGTATTATAAATGCTTTAGAGACATTCCACTGTGCAAGTCTATGACTGGTTTGACTTGAAAAATATATAAAAAATTTAGAAAATCTTAAAATCTTAGCATATTCCTTTTTCTCTTTTGTCTCACAGTATTTTAATTTATTCAATGGGATTTTTAATTAGTGTCAAGTGATCTTTCCATGATCACAAGCTATAAAATCATCGAAGGAAAAGAAAAATCTACCAGGTGGCAACTCTGAAAGTACTTTCACAAATACAAATCATATTCTCCCTGTGTTATCAAGCTACATCCTAGATGATAAATTCAATGTTTTTCACGGATAACAAACAGTCTTCCAGCTCAGCAATTCTATGTGAGTCTATGATGTCTGTGACCTCTGAAAATACTTGTTTCTGGCACAGCAAAAAAAAGGACTTCTGGTCTAACCTTGGAGAAATACCATAGGTCACAAGCACTGATTTTTGTAATACTCCTGATACATGAAAATAAAACCAGGTTATTTCCAAAGATACAGATGCCATTTTCATACATACATTTGGTCTCTAGGAAAATAAACTGTAACTCAGGGGACCAGAATGAATTAGAAACTCCAAAAACTGAAACTGGTGCTGAACAAATAGCTAGGAAGAAAGTAGAGCAAGAAAAACAGTTTAATCTATCTACCAATTGCCATGAGACTTGCTTGTAGCAATGTGTGTACCACAGCTGGCTACCAGTTCATGAAGGGTGTGTATCCAAGGGAAATTGGATGATTGGCTAGCCCCTGCATTGACTAAATAGAAAAGTGAGGCAGAAAATCATCTAATGCTTTAAGGTGAAAAAGAGAGGATGAAGAGAATAGAGGGGAATAAAGGTTCAGTCTTCTGAACCAAATTCTCTTGAGGTTTCTGGCATAAGAATTTTGTCAAGGTAAGTTAGTCAGAGGCTTTGTACAGCAGCACAATATACCAGAATTGATCATGCTGCTTACCATTCTGTCCTATAGACTCAAAAAGTCAAATATCCTATTCTGTCTTCATTTTAGGTAATGATAGTCCACCACAAACTAATTTCCCTACCCAGTCCCCTTGTTCCATCATTCACTTCTGTGAATCCTCCCACGTCCCTTATTTGCCATTCTCACTATTTCAAGTGCCAGGCTGCTGTTCCATGCTGCTACTCTCACTTTTACAGTGCAATTCAAGTCATCAAGCACTGTTATACCATAAGTCATTTGTGACTTCTGTAGTCAGCCACAGGCAGAAAGTTGTCACAAGAGCAAGACTTTTTATTAGGAGGCAAACAGGGCTCTTTAAGACAATAGCTGAAAATAGAAAGAAGGAAACACTAATTATGGTAGGCCTCAAAGCACTGGGCATGTAGCAAGGTAGAAAATTCAGAAGACAGAGAAATGTGGCCCTAGCAATGAAATGAAACAAAGCTTAGAGAGCAAAACAGATTGAAGGAACAGATTTGAAAACAGTGAACATAAGAACTGCAATTAGGCAGGGAAAATAGGGCTATGACCACTCCTTGCAAAGAATCAGCTTACATGAAAGAGAAAAACAATATCCTGATCTATCTCTGCTTCTAAGCCACTTCAACTTTCAATAACAGCTTGAACTTTGAATTGAAGAGAGAACATTGGTACTTACGCTGCCTGACCTAACAGGTAAACACCACTCAGTAACAGCTGCAAGAATCAAATCAACTATGCAAAACCATACAGTTTGGTAGAGTAGCAGATTCGAGTGGGTTCTACCTACAGTTAAAAATTTACAATGTCTGAAAAACCCAAGCCTTCCCTTACAGTCATTTTTTCCAGCCATAATTCTGCTTTCTTTTCCAGTTATCTTCTGCACCAAAAATGATCATCCTTTAGATTAGCTCTGAGGCAAAGGCTTAACCAAATTTTGAGGGACAAAGAAATGCCACTTACACAGCTGAAGTTCTCTTTGATAAAAATCAAAAGGCCCACTGCATACTTAGTAGAAACCTCAGCTTCTCAAAATATTAGGTATGCAAGTTCTTTGTAATGCAGACTTTTGTGCAATCTAAAACTAGGGCTTACAACTAGCTAGATGTCTTGCCTTCTTTTAAAAAACTGTCTCTGTATTCTATTTTCCCCCATTTCCTTGAATTGTTTTGGTGGTGACATTGTCAGTTTCTCATTAAACCATTTGCTAGAATATCCCACGCTTACATATTCTTTTCTCAGCTTGCATATGTGAAATGAATTAGCTATTCACTAAGTAGAGAAGATGTCATTCTCCCAAATCCCATCTTTCTTTTTGTGTTATACATATACACACACACACATTTTTGTAAAGAAATCAAACAAAAAAGAAAACCTTGACTTGAATGAGTATGATTCTTCCAATTCTTAGGGAATCCTTTGGGGTTTAATCTTGCTCCAGTTTAGTTGAATATCTTCTGGTTAGTTTATATGAATGAATTTTATCTTATTTAATAAAACAATATTAAAATCATATATTTCTCAAGTATTCACATGTGGTTGTTTCTACTGAGTTACACAGTGTTATCTGGTTTTGACCTAATCTTTTTCCGTTATAAGAGACAGTACATTTAAGAGAAACAAGTGTAATAAGCAGGATGACTGCTTAGCATATTTTGCATTATTTACACCCAAGCTCCAGTATTTAAAAGCAAGAGCTAAAAAGAGGATAAAAAAGGCTGTCCTCCATGAACACCAATCCAGAAACAGTGAGTAGTTTCCAGAAATCATCCTTACCTCCACTGTAGCCAGCTGGAGCCACAGGCAGACAGAGGAGATGTCTTGGCTCTGGTGGGAACTTTCCCCCTCCATGAGTCCTCTCAGTACAAAAGTGTCATGACCATGGTGAATGGCACCATATCATGTCTCCATTGTTTTAAAATATACTTCCTCAGTGAGGGAAGGAGGACAGCAAAAACATTACTACTTTTGATCTGGTACCATGAAAATTATCTTCAAGTTCCACCTGCTGGTAGGAAACTCCCTTATGATTCAGACCTTACTCAGCACTGAAGATAAAATTTCTAGTTTCAAATGGCCTAATTTGTAATACTTTGCAGGTAAATGCTCTATTTTTGAGGGAATGGAGAAAATTACTGTGTTGTTGATATTGTCAATACAAGATGTAAATAGTGATTCTGTGGATTGTACACAAAAGACTGACCATTTTGTTTTCCAGTTCTAAATAAAATGTATTATCCCATGACACACAGAATTTATCTCAATTTACAGAATGAAGATATTGTACTCTCTACTGTCAACAACAATATTAATTTCATTTCTACTTTTTGAAAAATTATAACCTTTCTTAGACTAGTAGAAAATGGTAACTGATCCAGTTTCCATATCCCTGTGTATATTGATAACTTTGTCTTCTGAGACTGAAGACGTCCATCCAGATCCTTCCAGAACCAGAAGTCCTAAGTTTCCTGAGGTAAAATAATTAAATTTTGCACACTGTGAGATCCGTGCTTTTAAGAAACAATCTTAAAAACAAGGTACAAATTTTGTGTTTGGGTTTAAAAAATTCAGTGCAAAATCTGTAACCACAAAAACCTCCCACATGATTGTTATTCTGTCCTCTGACCATCTAGGTAAGGGCATAGCAATCTCCTCTCTCCATATCTGCACAGAGACCAGCAGCAACCTCCAGGAGTTGTAGAAATGTAAGTCTGTTGCAGAACAACAGGGGAGAAATAAAAAGAACATTGTGCATCCTCTCTGAGTGCTGTGAAATATGAACATGCTACTACAAGTTCTCCTTAGTATGCTATTTTTTCAAAGCTCGTTTCAGTCCAGTAACAAGGCAAGAATCTTAATCTCATCTTCAAAATCCCAAAAGACATTTTTGTTTTGTTTACCCTTAAGTCTAGCAGAGCTTGTGTTGTTGAGTTTTTGTTGTTCTTGTTTTGTAGTAGTTTTTTTCAATCTCATAAGATGACTGTGCACAGTCTCTCCTCCCCTCCCAAGACCATATTAGTATTTATTTGTATCAGCAAACAGTAACAGTTCTCTGCACTACAGAGGGAGAAAGCTAATACTTCAGTAAATTGTTGCTGCCTCCTGTTACATCTGTTCTGTTCTGTTCACTAATTGCCTGTCACAACCATTGAGCCATGGTGCCAGCCATGCTGCCACTTCCTCTTTGGTCAGCTTGTCAGCTCCTATTAATCTGAGCCCTGTTGCTTTTTCCACAGCCAACATTTTTTGCAGTCTGGATATAATGAAAATCTATTTCTTTAGTGTTATACGGAAGTGACAAAATTATAATTCAAAAGAAAAAAGGTTAATGACTTTTTGCTCAAAAGTTGACAGTTTCCTACTGTAGCAGTAAATTATTTTCTTTGATCCTGCTTCAATTTCAGGACTATATATAAAGGTTTACATATATTTGAATCTGATGCAATATTATTAATATTATTATTCATTATTAACCCTTTTTCTTGCATTATATGGGAAGAAACTTCTAGAATCAAACTTTGTGAATGTGAAAACAGTAAATCTGACCATAAATAGTGATATCTAGAATACAACAATTTTAAAAGAAAGTCATCTGATTTTTATGCTGAATTATGTTAACTTTTTTTCCTTGCAAAGGAATGCAGTTGGTTTGAAATTGATCAATATTTGCTAGACCTGATAGTTTTTGCAAAACTTTTATATTCTCCACATTTTAATTCAGTAGCCTGTAGTAGAGTTGTGAATGATCACACCTTAAGAGGCAGAGAATGAGAGCCATAGGATCAGGGAATTGCTTACATTGGGAAAGATCTTTGAATCATCGAGTCAAGGCATCCAAATTAACTGCTAAACATTTCGTGCTTCATCCAAATGTCTTTTAAATACCTCCAGGAATGTCACTTCAGCTGCTTCCCTGGGCAAATTCTTCCAGTGTTGGCAACTCTTCCCTCAAGAAAGATCACTGCCCTGGTCCTGCTGGCCATACTAGTTTTGACAGAGGCCAGGATGCCATTGGCCTTCTTGGTAAGCAGGACACACACTGGCTCATACTCATGCTGTTGACCAGCACCCCCAGCTCCTTCTCCTCCAGTTTTCCAGCTAATCTTCCCCCAGCCTGAAGCACTGCACGGAGTTGTTGTGACCCAAGTGCAGGACCTGGCATTTTGCCTTGTTGAAGTGTTCTTATTCCCAACAGGTATCCACAAGGTTCCACAAGGTAAGGCATGGACAGTTACTTCTGGGCAGCTCAAATGTAGCAGAGCAACAGTGTACTCCCTTGAAATTGTTTGTCACGCATTAAGCTTTTAAAAAAATGTAGATATAATATGTCTCTTAAGGAAATGAGAGCTCAAGGTGACACATAAATTACAGGACTGAGAAACAGAGTGGTGCTCTCAGAAGCAATTAAAAGTGGCTATGGCAGATCTTGCTTTTTTTAGGATAAAACACCCTTTTAGTTTTTAAATTATGCACAGGGGGAAAATAATAGAAATATCATTTCAGAATAACCAAAATCATTCTGCTGCACAAATTTCTGAGTGTGACTTCATAAGGGAATCAAAGTCCTAAAGCTTCAGGGCTAAGCATATGCTCTCAGATTATACAGATCTGAAGGACACTTTCCCCAGGTTGGATAATTTGGCTGTCTATGCTATCAGCTCCTCGGAACAACCCGTCCTTGCTGTGGTCTTGATGAATTAGCATGCTTTCAAACAGTTCCTGGGTGCAGTTCAGGGGTTAGGATGGGTAAGAGACCTTTAACAAACCTGCTGACAGTGCAGAAGCTGCATGTTATATTTACAGGCAGGTTTATGCCTGCTTTGCCCTCCGTGCTGGAGAACAGCATGGAGCACCTTTATTTTTATTAGCAGGCATTTATTCTCAGAGGCCTATTAGAAGAATGACAAGGCAAAGCCACCTTTCTGTTCACCCCATTTCCCTGAGCTGTGCCCACGAGCAGGAAGACCTGGCACTGGAATTTTGGGATTCTTGGGTCTGTAGCAAATTCCCCAGAGCCCATGAGAAGCCCTGGGCCCACAGTAATCTTGCCTGACAGCGAGACATTCAGGATGCTTTCCAGCCTGACATGGAAATGTAAGACCCAGGGAGTTACTCTGGATCAAAGAGTTTAGTCTTTTAGGAACAAAAATGACTTTATGATCCCTCTTTATTTGCTCAACAATAAAAACCCAAATATGTAAAAATTCTGCAGTTAGGAACCAAATACAAACAAGGCATTTTGTAGACTGGGAAACAGCTTCATGCCATTATGGCCAGTGGTCATGCCATTATTGGCATGGTTGGCATGGATTTTGATATTCTCCAACACCAAAAAAAAAAAAAAAGAAGGAAATTAATCCATACCCCACAGCATTTACACAAATAAAATACAAATAAATACATCATAAATATTAAAATCTGCATCATTTCATAATTACATTAACTTCTGATGGAACTTCTGATGTAAAGGGCATACACATACCAAGAAAAAAAGCATGCTGAAAAAACCGAGCATTTTTTCAGAGACCTAGGAAGAAGTAAGGCTCATTACATAAGTAATATATTCTCAATAAAAGAATCCCATATGAATGAAAACATGGTGATATAGTAAAAAAGAACAAACTGCATGACATGACACTTCATTTTTGGAGGACCTGGGAGATCAATAACTAAGTCTGTGTAAAATTATTCACATCTCTCCAGAAAATATGACCTGAAGAACGAGTTGATGTGCATCACATTTTCTTTCAAGCAACTGGATGTAATGTAAAATCTGTTGACAAGATCATTGATTTTTTTTTCTCCTTTAAAAAGTGAGATATTAGGATGGAATTTTTCTGAAATATAACATCAATGAAGTTATCGTTGGGATAAACTCATGCCTGTGCACTTACTTATTTAAATTGACATGTATATTCATTTAAATCATTCCTTCATTCTGCTTTGCAAGTTGAAAAATATTTGCCTTATACTTGATTATTTCAGTTTCTATGCTCTTGTGCATTTTGAAAAGAAGAACCCCAAATATTGTCTTTCCTATTTTGCTGGTTAAGCATTTCAATTGCCACAGGGCTGGACTGAAATTGTTCAGGACATGATGAGACTCTGGATTTCCCTGGGCTTTATCAGCAAGCAAGGCAGCCAATATATTAGAATGAATTGTCAATTACAACGCTCTTCAGTGTTACAAGTTTCTGAGGATAACTGGGGAATAAATGCATGATGGTTGGAGAAATTACTTTCTTTGTAGTTTAGCTGTAGTACTGGCAGCCAGCAAAGAGAGAAATCTTATTTTCTGTTCAATTTATTTAAGGGTCTCCACATCTCTGCAATGCTCAGACAACAAGACACGCTTCCTTAACCAGGCCAAGGTACCCAGCCAATTCCTACAGCAACAACCCCTGCTAGTATTTTCAATACAATGTCTTTCTGTGTAAGAATTACTTCTTCTAGTAAAAAGAGAGCAATGCATTTAAAGTTAATTTCTCTTGCACAAATTGCTTCCACAATATTTATTCTCCCATTGAATTACCATTATCTTGGCTAGAAATTAGAATTTCTCTCTATTTTAATGAGATCTCTACAAAGACAAGGTCTTAATCTGGAATGACCTTACTACAACATCTCTTAATTGTTGATGGCAGCAAATGAAATGCAAGTGGACACAGAACAAATTGCTTCATTAACAGTATAGTCTATACCTAAGGAACTGTAACCCACATTTCCAATTCATGGACCAATTCATCTAATCATTTATCTCCCACAATGAGATTACACTGCTCATGTAAGCTAACAGTATAGTTACTTGTCACATTATGAGAATATGCTGTTTAGCAGCTTATAATAGGTATTATTAGCCATTTAAAATATTGCCTTCACTTCCAAATACAGAAAGATCATAATATTTTAAAAGCATGTTGTATCTGAGAATGCATGAGAAGGCCACATCAACAACTGGATTTCCACTGAGAGATCCTTGCACTTGTCAAGTGTCCTATTCAGAAGTCTACTTTCTCACATTGGCAGTAGAGCATCACAGGTCTCACTGAAAAATGGAAGTGTCAATAATAATAAAGTTATTAGCTAAAAACTCATCCAAACACTGGAAATGAAGTAACATTCAGAGTCTGCTACTTAAATAATTGTTGTTGAAGTGTGAAAATTGCAATATTAAAGCTCTTCCTGGGGTATTCAACATTCTGACTATTGAATGCATTTATGTGTGTGCTGCACTGTGCAGCCCAATAAATTTAAGTTTATTTTAAAAGTAATTAAATAATGGCTCACCAAAATCAAAATGGCAAACACATAAAAAAATGGGAAATGACAGAATCAAGCTGTTTGCATCTTCAGTTCAGCATCTTTGCACTTACATAATTTCTTAAATAAAACTATGTAGACAACGGTGGCAAATCCAGAAAGGCTAGTTAGCTTTCATCCTAATGACAAACCATATTTGCTTTTATTACTGCTTTGATTTTCATTCAGCATCCAGTCTGTGCAATGAATGAAGGAGATATAAAAATATAATGGGAACAATTAATATATTTTCAGCATGACACAAAGGCTGAAACAAAAGGGTATATCTAATCTCAGTTGTGTGGGTAAAGTATCTTTTAAAATAAAAGATAAAGGATTCTTTAAAAAGAAAATCTACCTCTAAATAAACAAATAATTCATTACTTTAGGATGATTTTGGAGATGAAAAGTTGGCATTTCAGGTCTTTTAAACTGGAAATCTGAACTAAGAGCTCCTGATGCAAAGCTTAGCAGATGAAAATAAATTATTCTTTGTGTGGGAAAACTACCAGAGAATGGGAGGGGAAGGAAAGGACAGACCACGTATCTATGAAGACACTACTCTACTCGACCATCCCCATCTGAACGTGATGGATCCAGAAGTAACAAATCACCAGGAAGATCTGAAACCCCTATGTCCCCTACTAAGCCCTGCTGCAGCAGTACCAAAGTTGTGGTTTCAGCTGTTGTGCCTCATCCAGGATCAAGGTCTGTGCAACTTGTGAACTTTCTCTGCACCTGAGCACACAGAAAATTCAACAGCAGGCTTCTTGATGGAATGCTTCATTGTATGTGAACCTGTAGCTTTTCAGAGTCTAATAATTTTTTCCAAGTTAACTGTATTTTCATAAGCATAGAAGAAAAGCACCCTGACAAAGTAGTTCTCCTGTTCCTAAGCCCAAAGGCACTAGAACACTTCAAAGAAGCAAATTGTAATAGTATTTTTAAAAGAAAAATGTTTTTCTTCTCTGAAAGTAATTTGCATTTTATATGACAGAGACATTTTTACTGAAGCAGTAAAATAAAATAACTACTTAAAATATGGAAAAACTTATGCCAAAATTATTCGTGTTTGGAGAAGTTATAATAGGCTTATAATAAAAAATATTACACACCAAACTTTACTCATAATAATAGGTGTTATTTCTTCTCTCCATGCTCCACATAGGAAGCATCTTAGGATCTGAATAACCACTATAGCACCATTCCTTTTTTAAGACACTAGCATTTAGCATTTATAGTAATTCATGTGCTCTCAGTTTGATAGTTCAGACAGATCACCACTCACTGCCCTCTTTGCACTCAACACATCCTCTGAGACAGGTATGGTTGAGGGATAGTTTTCTCTAGTCTGCAGGACTGCAGCGTGTTGTGATAAGGTAATTAAAGGTTTGTGCTGTCCCACATCCCCTAAGATTATCCCAGGCACCTTTCTAGGCTCAAACACACTTATGTGCCATTATTACATTTTGAGACACTGGGGGATGTGCTCCTACCTATTCTACATAAAAACCTTATAAGCAGACTGTAATATCTGCATCTTTATGTATTTCAAACCAAAATTATCTAGTCATTAAAGGCCTGTTGGCTCACAGGGCCACAGAGGAGACCTGGACCAGCTGATAGGTAACATTAATATGTCCAGCACTTTGAAGAGGAGGTTGCACTGGGAGGTGGGTCATCCTGCACCACCCACCTTGGGACCCAGCAAAATCAGTCTCTGAGCAGGGACTTTAGTAACATTGGCAGAGCCAGAACCAAACCTGCATTGATTTAGAGAATGCATGAATGGCAAGAATATTCATTTCTTATTTGATCAGACCTATGTGCATTGATTCAGAAAGCAAACATTTTAAAGTGTCTCTCATTTTTTGAAACAATTCTGTTAGTGAGATCAAAGGCAGCATGAGTAATAAAGTTTAGCAGGAAAAATGTAGATGAGTAATTACACAAAAATCTATACACCTCCATGCAATCTCATTTGAAAACACTATGGACAATTTCTTGCAACGGACATCCCTCTCCATCTCTCTACTGGGGATAATAAACCTTGGAGATTAAATGAAGGAAAGAGGGAAATGAGCCATTTAGTTCTATTAACTATTCTAACCTGACATGTATGGAATTATATGATAATTACTATTGAAAGGTAGAACATACCATACGGATAGGGCAGAAATGGTCAGGCAGTATCAAACTACAGTTCATTTCAAACTGGACTGTAATCTCTTAACACTGCCCATTTTAGCAATCTTGCCAAGTCACTGAGGAAGCTGAATCAACAAAAATGAGTTTTTGATTGATTAGGATTAAATCACAGTATTCCATTTTTCAAACACAGAGATATTGAGGTTATTTAAAGGTTATGAAATATATTCTTCTGTGTATATTTAAGCATCACCCTAATCTCATCAACACTATTCAAGAACAGATGTTTCTCAAATAGCTCAAGAAGATTTTGAAGTACAAACTGTTTATTTAATGATCAGTTAACACTCTGAAGGTCAAAACCCAAAAATGCAAATCCAAAATGCCACTATTTGCAGTTGATGGTGTGTCCTATTTCTACCACTGCTAGTAAACCAATACATTGTAAGCTTTAGATTCATAATACAAATTCAAGCAACCAAAAATTTAAATCTTTAGAAGCAAAAGCATGCAAAATGCCCCAAGCAACTTGCACAAAAGAGGGTTTACACACTCTTACACACTTGCAGAGTGGGAGAATTTGGCCCTGTCTAAATAGGTGCCAAGTTGGTAAAGGCAGTTTCAGATAATAACCCTATCTCTGTGCAAGTTATAAAATTCCTATTAAATATTACAGTGATCCTCAGGTACAATAAGAAATTAATAAAAATAAAAGTCATGAGTGAGTACGCAGAGGAGAAAATGTCTCATAAATGAAAAATTACCTAGAACTTATAGGCCTTGAGTCATTTCTCTAACAGCTGCAAAAATGTCAACAGCAGTAAAACATAAAAAGCCAGCAGTGATTTCATTAATAGTACTCAGCTACACTGCAGAGGGAATCGTGCTAACACACACTCAAAGGACAGACATTGCCTTTAAAATTCAAATACATGAATTGGAACTTTTCCTCAGCTTCAACTTACCTGCTGCTACCTACACAAATGAAGCTGGCCAACAGGAGATCATTAATCCATGGTCCCTATGAATCTCTCATTTTCTCAGTGAGCGGAGCACAGCATGCTGGAGCACATTCTACTCACAGCAAGAGCATCACAGAGTCCAGAGACTGAAGGAATGATTGCTGATTATGCTAATTCTGCACTTGGAATATCAGTTGAAAAATATCCCCGACACCACTGCAGGTTGAGAGCTACTGCATGTGTGTCCTTGAGCTTTTTGCTTTCCAAATAATAGTGGCTCCATTTTATAATTTAGCCTGTCTTTAAAGCAGTCTCTAAAAAAAAGGAAGCAAATATACTGCCTGTGAAAGAAAAAGAGTCACTGTGGTTAAGATACTAAATGAAGTTGCAACCAATTTGGGTTAAATATTTAGATTTTCTCACAGAAGCCTGGACTGACCCTAGACAAACCAAGAGAAGAAGTACAATAAAATCATTTAAGTGAGGCATGAGGCCACTGTCTTGTCTATTTAACACCAAGCTGTCTGTACAAAGAGGTTGTCTTCTATTACCTGCAGGTATGGTACTTGTATACCAGGGCATCACTGAGGACTTCTTGGTCCTACAGCTTTATATTATTGCAAAGGTCAAGTAATATTTTGGGATGCAATAAATTTAATGTTGTAATATCCAGACTGCCTGAAAGCAGTAGAAAGCTTACTGTTGTCAGTTCACATAGTGAGGAAGAAGTGGATGAGACATGGGGCTGACTGCAGTGCTTGGGCCACACCTGTCCCCTGTCTTTCCCCTGCTCTCTCATGGGACACTACAAATCCAATACATTGATAGAGGCTAGAGTAATCAAAAAAGTTGAATGCCTGAAGAACCGGAGTCCTAGCACAGCTTGGAAGGATTTCTAATAGTTGAGATCTCATTAAAAGATAGTGTTTGCATGTAAAGCCAGACAATAGTGAGATAGGCCTGGTAGGTTGTGATTGACAGTGCACCTGCACTCTTCATCCACTAGAGACCTACAGGTTTATGGATCAGCAGCCAAGGACATGACACTGCTTAATTCTGAACTGCAGAAATGCAGCACGATACTACACTTTCCTTCTCCTGGTTTTCTTACAGCACAGGTGACCTTATTCCATCAGGATATTGACGATGAATGCAGCAGAGTCAGATATTGTTACCAAAGTCAATTTTTGGAAAAAATCTGTGTCCTTCTAGGCAGGAACAACTGTTGAATGTCAAGTTAGATCTGTAGTAAATATTGAGGAAGTCAAGAGTCTTGTAGTGGCAGTCTGACAGGCAGAATGTACATTACATTACATTACATTTTAAAGGTATTAGAGTAGCTGAGGGGTAATAATTGCCTTGCTACTTTATTTCCCAGTCTCTTTGTTAAAACAGAATCAAAATTTTGTAATCTATTTCAAATAGACAATAAAATTCAGGTCTCTAGCATTCTCTAAATCCTAATTTTTACCAAAGAGAAAAAGCAATGTGAAGACCTTTATATGGTAAAGATCTTAATGTTCTTTTGCTCAACATATCTTTGAAAGCCCTGGAAAGCACTGCAGAAAGCGAATAAATGAATCTCATAAAATTCTTCAACAATCTTCACAGATCCCAGGAGCAGTTCCCTTTCTCACTGATAGAAAAGCTATGTAAACATCCATCTTTTCTTCTGGTCTCTCCAGCAAGTCGTGTTTCTCATTTGCCAAAGCTTCAAAACCTGCAGTTCTTTTTTTTTTTTTTAATCCTACTGTTAACAGGAAAAGTGATTTATTTCTGAAAGAGCTTACTTGTAGCTTTTCTGAGCTACCCTCAATGTAGCAGTAGGGTCCCTACAGGCCTGCCCCCAACTACAGTGGTGTAGCCCTAGTGTGGCCTTCTACACTCTCCTTCCTTTATATCCCTTATATAAAAAAGAGAAATCTGTTCAACCTTTATCATCAAAGGCTTTGTAAATCTAGTTTTAGACTTCATTTGCTTTTAAATTTCACCTGAATTCCACATGTTCCATTTCTCTCAGACAGCTATGCAATTACTCAAACAACTAATTACTGTGTGCATTCCCCAAAGGAAATATGGAAAGGCCATCAGGCTCTTCTTAACCGATCTCTACTTTCCAGCTGGGAAGCATAAAAATCCTAATCTATTTCTTATTGCATGAAACAATTCTATTTCTATAGGTTAAACTGAGCCAGACTCACAGAACATTATGGAGATATTTTCCCAATTTTTACCCAACATTCCTCTATAAAAATTCATGATGGATTGACCCTGGCTACACGGCAGGTGCCCACCAAACTGTTCCATTGTTTCCCCTTCTCAGCTGGACAGGAAGAGAAAATATAACGAATGGCTTGTGGATTAAAAAAAAAAAAAGGACAGGGAATTATCCACCAGTTATCCCCACAGAATCACAGACTCACCGAACATGTCAGCTTGCAAGGGACCACAGTGGGTCATGTGGTCCAACCTCTCTGCTCAAGCAGGGTCATCCTAGAGCACATGACACAGAACTGTATCCTTTAACATCTTGAACATCTCCAGTGAGGGGGACTCCACAACCTCTATGGGCAATCTGCTCCATTGCATGGTCACCTGCAGAGTAAAGAAGCTCTTTCTTGTATTCAGGTGAAACTTCCTGTGCATCAGTCTCTGCCCATTCCTCTCATCTTATTGCTTGGCACACTGAGCAGAACCTGGCTCCATCATCTTGACATCCTGCTGTCACATACTTAAAGACATTGATGAGGTCCCCACTTAGATGTTTCTTCAGCTGTGCTGAACAGCCCCAGCTTCCTCAGCCTTTACCCATAAAAGAGATGCTTCAGTCCCCATATCATCTTTGTTGCCCTATGCTGGACCTGCTCCAGGAGCTCCTGTCTTGCTTGTACTGAGGAGCCCAGAAGTGGACACAGCACTCCAGATGTGGCCTCACCAGTGCTGAGTAGAGGGGCAGGATCACCACCCTCGACCTGCTGTCAGTGCTTTTCCCAATGCAGCTGAGGATTCCATTGGCCTTCTCGGCCACAAGGGCTCACTGCTAGCTCAGGGACAGCTCGCTGTCCACCAGAACCCCCAGGTCTTTCTCCACAGAGCTGTTTTCCAGCAGGTTGGCACCCAGCCTGTCCTGGTGCCTGGTGTTATTCCTACCCAGGTGCAGGACTCTGCATTTTCTTTTGCTGAATTTCAGACAGTTCTTCTCTGCCCATCTCCCCAACCTGTCAAGGTCCTTATGAAGAGCTGCACAGACTTCTGAGGTATCAGCCAGTCCCCACATCTTTGTGTTGTCAGTAAATTTGCTAAGGGGGCATCCATCCCTTCATCCAAGTCACTGATGAACAAGTCAAACAATACTGGGCCCAGTATGGAACCTTGGGTGTCAAGGCAAATGACAGGCCTCTAACAAGACCCTGTGTCACTGGTTACAACCCTCTTCAATCTGCCATTCAGCCAGTTCTAAATCTACCTCACTGTCCACTCATCCAGTCCACACTTTCTGAGTTTACTTATAGGGGCAGTTCAGAAATCCTTGCTTAAGCTGAGATTTTCTGGGTCCTCTGCTTTTTTGGTTTTTATATTTATTTTACTACACAACTCAAAGATTGCCCCTGTCAAAAGGTTCTGCTGTAACCAGTTTGCCAGCTTGTTGATTGAGATTTCCACATCATTAGTTGTAGCAAATGTTTATTCCCTGCTTCTTCTCATCTCCTCTCCTTTTTAATAATTTATGAGACTTTCTGCACATTTTTAATGCTCATTCCCCAGTCCAAGGATGTCATGGCTCTCCATCTTTCCACTCTACTTAACATTTTCACAGTTGAGTATCATTAAAGGATGAGATCTGTCCTTCCCCAAAAGGTGAAAAGGTCCTGCTGTTCGAAACATTGTTCCTGTTGAGGATGAGAACATCACCATATTTTCCAACTATTCTCTCCAGTACAGGAGGCAGGATCTTGTGATCCGAAATTCAATTTTTTTCAATATTTCATGTCCAAAAAGACTGTCTATGAACTGATCACTTTGTGTACATGCCATTTCTCAGTATCTTCTGTGCTCTTATGTTTGTGGAACACAAAGGACACATTTCCTCTCCCTGAAGGGCTTGTATCTTGAGGCTGCTGTGTGCTAAAAGCCACTTATATCGGTCCTCAAATCATGCAGTGCTCAGCATTAGGATGTTCAGAAACATCACAAACAAACGTCTGTCTGAAATATCCACAGTAAGAAAACTGGAAAATACAAACAGGGAGAACAGGGAGATGAAGTTGTATTATTCATCTAGAAAAGTTCAGAGGTATCTTTTAAATCATGCTGAACTGGACACCTTGAACCTCACAAAAAAGCACTTCTGAGACTGCAAACTGTTAGCAGACCCAGTGCATAGTACGTTTTATGTCTATTTTAACTCCAGAAGAAAGTTGTCATAGGCTTAACAGAAACATGAAATACAGAATTTGATGCTATATCAAAAACTTTTTCTAGATTTAAAGCTTTCCCACATAAACAGTCCTTACTGTAAGAACAAAAAATGGAGCTGATTTCTTAGGTAGCTGGCAGATAAACCATAGATTTTGCATATGTTTCTCTATACTTTCAACACCTAGGACTGCATGTATACTGTGATATTCTAGGAAAATGTTTTCACTGTAAGATGTTCTGATTGAAGCCTCAACTATCTATGGGATATCCAGCTGGCTATAGATATTTGCCTTATTCATCTCTAGGGAGACACATCATTGGCATAAAATTTCTTCAGGTTATTATCTTCTGATGTTATTCCTCAAGTACTCATTTCTTAGATCCTTTTGTCTTGCCAAATCTGGAGTTTTCCTTTCTATTTCTAGATACAAAAGAATCTTTACAACATTTAAAAATTGATCTTTCTGAGGGATTCTTTTGCCTCTAGAGCTGATGCCTGCACCAAGTACATGATTAGTATGATGCAGATAACACTGAAGTCAAAGAGATCTGTTGAGATGGAGGAGACCTTTCATGTCTTTCCTCTTTTAAGAAACAGATAATTCAGCTATGTGACTACTAAATTTGCTTTTATGTTTCTGTCACGTGTCACTTCCACTGTTTGTGTCTTGACAATATTTGCCCAATTAATCAGAAAATTTCACTTCTGTTTTATTGGAAGACTTGTTGAATGTGGTCTCTGCTTTATTGTCCACATTAATAATGAATATATGAAAGAATACCGGCAGCAGTATTTAATTCTGTGTTACACAACTTGTGCCTGGAATCCAAATGGACTCTATACCACTGATAATAACCTTCTGAGCCCCAAAATTCATCCATTTTTAAATGAGTTTTCTTCCATTTTTCTAGCCCATGTTTCATAAAATTGCTTATGAGAAGGTTATGGTAGACAGTGTCAAAAACCTTGTTAAAGACAAGACAAACAGGGTTCACCACTGAGCCAGTCATCTCACCATGGGAGGCTATCAGATTGGATTGATGTGGCGTTTGTCACCAGTTCATTTGCCCATTCAGCACCTGGCCTGCATATACCCAAGTTTTTCTGGTTTTAGCTAATGATATACTTGTAGAAGATCTTGTTGCCCTTCATATTCTTTTCTAGATTTGGCTCCAAATAGACTTTAGTGTGAGCATGAAATGTTTTCTCAATAAAATTGACAATGTGTCAATTTTAATGAAACTTCCATTTTAGCAATAAATGTTCTGTTGGAAAAAACAGGCTGCAAATACATTAGTAATCATACACTTCTTTCATACTCTGGCCCTGAGACCATTCAGCATGGTTTGCCTTGATCCATACCATCAAGCTCTCCAGTCTTCAAAAGACGTGATCGTATGTCTCTTCCAAGTGAGGCAATATGATAAATCCAAAAATATTACCAAGTATTAACAAGATTTTTTTTTTTACAGCAAAAGGAATTAAAGCATGGCAGAGATAGATGCAACAACATATGTAAAAGGCTCCCAGTGCCTGGACATGTTTCCTGGATTCATTTAGTCTGTGGTTTAAGCATAGCTTCTGTAACTCAAGATGACAGAATATATACCTGAATGTTTTACAATACAGCATTGAAGTGACTCACAGACCTCTGACTACAGTTCCCATTTGGGACACATTCTTTAGTTTGCAGGGTTTAATTCAGGTCCCTTTGAATCTATGCCAGCATGTCTATCAACATTGTACTCCTGTCCTAAGGCTGAGGCAAGTCTTCTTAACCCAGAATATATACTGTAATACTAATCACACAGTCTATTTTCCGCTGGTTTTAGCTTTCCAGGTCTGTCCTGCTCTGAGGTTTCCACCAAGATGTGTAAGATGACCAGAGAAGAGGATGAATAAGACACCTTCTTGCCCTTTTTACTATCAGGTTGAGTGTTGAAGACAGGTGCTTGCCTTCCACTTTGTGCTTGGACCTACTGCTATGGGCCATGAACTCTTGCTAAAACATCACAAAGCACTGACTCAATATCTTAACAGGCTCATACAAACACCATGGCATTCAACACTATGGCACAACTACAAAAATAGAAATCCCATGTCCTCTTGGGTTAAGAATCCTTCAAATGAAAAGTGGAATGGTCAAGCTAACTGGTACTGCATGTCCTACATGACCCCACTGAAAATTGAATGTTACAGAGAGTGAATGCCAGCACTGAGCTGAGCCTGGCATGCCTTCAGGTGCAAACATTACATTTGCCCATGGGTCACCCACAGATCTGCTTTAATTTGAGCTGCATCTCCACTGCTTATCCTCAGCTTTGTGATCAAAAACATGAATGAGACTAATTCCCCTGTATCCATTGTGAAGGGCTCACAGCACAGCCAGCATGCATCCAGGCTGCATCAGCCAATAACAGCATGTAGTTTAGAAGTATGAAATACAGACATGGCTCTGTTCCCATGGAAGGCAGACTGGCACACTGCTGATGAAAGTTTGCCTCCTGCACTTTCACGTAATCTGGTAGGTGATTACATTCTCTTAAAGAAACCTGCTTATTTATGTAAACTATAAATTATTCCCTGTGATTTTATTTTCAAATTGACTTCAGAGTATTTTACACTTATTATGCTACATAATTAACATCTTCATATAGTAAATTTTTACAATATACTGCTCATGAAGCTGTAGGATGTATTGAAAATATGATGAACTGTGTTACCTGAGCATTAAGGTTACTTAGACTTAGTAAAAATAAGTATTAGGAAGTTTGATTCCATACTTTCTCCTACAGAACCTTTTCTTGGTTTGTATCACATACTTACTATTTCCAATGTGTTTCAAGGTATAATATAAAAGGTTATTCCTGGATATATGATTATGACTGAGGACAGAAGAAAGAGGAGCTATATCTTTTTCTACTGATGAGCAGAGCAGGCATAGGAAAAAAAGATCAAGAATTATATCCTTGCCACTACTGCATGTACGCAAGATGATTCAAACTATCCCGTAGTCAACTGCCACATTATAAGATAAATATTTCCTAGGTGAAATTGTGTGGCTCAGCAGTGACAGTACTCCTTACTCACTTGCAGCTGTGTAATACAACCCTACTCTGTTCATTAAAGTTGTAGAAATAAAACTGGAAGATCATTTGTCCTTTAGTTATTTCATAGATATACCTAGAATATACATTTACGTGGATCTAAGTACTGCAAGATTTTTATTTATAAGGGCATGTGCGGAGTAGAGAAAGTGCTTGCTTTTCAAACTCATTGAGGGTTAACAAAGTAATTCCCACTCTCAGGAAAAGCCAAGGACTGTTATTTTCATACTGTCCTGAGAAAATTGGTAGAGCAGGTAAAGCTATCACCCTCTCCATGTAGTAATAGTTTGAGGAAGTGATCTGTTTTAAAGCACTCAGTAGCCATAAATCTACTTTAAATTTAACCACTTGTTTTTGTAAATATCAGAAAATTATAATAATTCCTTCAACCACTCCTGAGAGTGAATATTTTCTCTTTTCTCTCAGTAGAACAAATGGGCTACAGCTGAGCCATAGAAGCTCTTCCTGACTCCTTCTCGTGAGTGTAAGCCTCAGCCATATCTCACAGTGAAATCCATTTAGCCACCTCGACCAAATACCATTTCCACAAAACAAAAAAGGGATACTGAGTGGACGTTGGTACATTCCAACAGTGCATAGGAACGCAGATGCAGGCAGAGCTGGTGCCCTACAATGCTTTTCTTCAGGGAAGTTCAGCATGATAAGAAAACCTGTTTTCCACTTGGAGACTATTATGTCTGCATCATAACATTACAGCAAATTATAAATGTCTTGCCTGGTTATATCAATTAGCTGTGTGAAAATGTACTGTGATTGGGTAGCTGGAACTGCAGTGTGAAGACAAACTCTTCAGCGACTTAGTCCTGTCTTCTTTGTTACAAATGTACTGTTTTTTTAAGATGCCCTTCCTAAAGGATCAGAACATCACACAACGACCCTAAAAATCAAAATCTGAGAAAAGCATGTTTAGAGCAAAATAGCAGTGTGTTGTTTTGGAGGTAAAATTCAAGATTATTACAGTTATTTCAAGTTATAAAGTTGCCTACAAAACCATGATCTCCTCAGCTTTTTTGTCCTTGAATTTTATAAGCCACCTTCAAGTTAAGAAAGCTATTTCATCAGCAGTGGCATCCCCTGAATATAACAGAAAATATGAGACATGCTAGGAGCAGTGTGTCTGTCCCTCCTAGACCTAACAGTTGTAGCAGTTACACGCAGAATCTCTGTAACCTTTGGTAGTTACAACCTTTGCAGGTGTAATTGTAAGCTGGGGCCAACTGGAAAGTGACGCAGAAGTCTTGAGAAAAAATTTTGCAGACCCTTATACAATACTAATTATCATCTTAAAGGGAGTTCTGCACTCAGAATAATGAAATTATATTAAATAATTAGCAAAGTGAGGATGGTCTGTGCTTTTTCCATTATACTATTCAGAACCCATTTTTCCTTTTGGGGGTGTACAATAGTTTCCAAAATATCCTGTCTTCAAGTAATCTTCTGAAGTGTACTGGTTTCTCTTTAAAAACATTTCACAGACTTTTAAGCAGCACGTAACAGATATTCATTCCATCCTAACTAGTTGCACTCACATTTCCCATGGTTGCACAAGAACTCCAGCCTCAAGAAATGCTGTGCAACAATAATGGATAAAAAGCTCTGTTGCTGTGTGGCCAGTTCCCCATCACAGGTTGGAAACATATGCACCATCACATGTTATACTAAAGGGGAATGAAGGGTACAAGGACACTGATGTGCTTTCCTGTCCCAGCCCATCTGCTGAGATGCCTTTGTAAGATGAAAGGGTTTAGCTTGGGTTATGTCTATTTACTGTGACAGGATCACAGGCGTGCTTGTGGCAAAGCAAGAGAAGACCCCATTAACATGTACACACAAGCCTGAGTGGCTTTAACTTTTCAAGGGAAGAGTCAATATTCACAGAAGATATTCTGCCATTGGTACTGGTGTGTTTTCAGGCAATCTGACATTTGTGGAAGGCAAAGACATATCTGTACCAACTAATGGAAACAGTACACACAGTACATATTTTCGTATTTCACTTCACTACTTTTGTCAACTAAAGAATGTAAAATATATTTCCATTTTGTTCTATCTGGCATGCTAAAAATGTTGGCATGGATAGAAATTATTTGTCACTGGGAATCTTAATTTACTAGTGCCAACTCCACAAGATATTTCTGTCACCAGATGATTAAAATGACTTTAGGGCACTCAAAGCCAGAAGGGCTATATTTATATTTAGAATTATTGTACTGTTTTTCTTTAAATGGTAAAATAAGAGGCATTCCTCAATGAAGCTCCTAATTCACACATGTTTTTTTAGGAAACAGTTGTGATAATTCAGACAGCATGATTTACTGGAGGTATCTTACAGAGCAGGACATTGGACAGGGTCAGTTGCAACATCTGAGTTTTTCTAACGCAGTCAACTTCACCCTCTCAACTTCAAATAATGCAGCAACTTCCAACTTCTCTGTGAAGAGTCATTAACCACAGGACTTGGTAATCACCTTGATGAAACTCCATGCTTCCACTTTACAAAAAAGTACGCATCTGGAAACTTTGGTAAAAGAGCGCTATGACACATTGAGCCTGGCAGATTCAGAAAACCAATATCTAAGAGCTATAGATTTATTCAGTACTGTGGTTTTTTGCCATGCCCTCAGAAAACCCTTCTGGAATGTGGACAAACATTATAGTAGCTTGTGGGCTCCACACTTGCTGTGTTTTCATACAGATCCATCTTTACACCTGGACAAATATTCAGCTTGGGCAAACCAGTATAGTTAAGTGAAAGTCAAGAGTTTTGATTTTTATTTGAGATAAACCATCTCAGAATCCAGCCCCTAACCGGTCTCTGAACCTCTTAAGAAAGGCAATATAGCTTGATATACTTTCCACAAGATGGTTTATCTGTTCCCAGATGAATGTTTTCCTCTCTGTGCTGTTGCCAGAATCCCTTACCCTCCTAAAAAAATCATCCTCAACTGACTTTCCAGCATAAGCTCTACTTCCCTATTTCCTTGTAATTCACATGCAACTACTTGAGATCCTCTAGTGAACTGTACTGTTTGTGTATTTGTTCAAACATTCTACCAGCCTGAACTATATATCCAGTTCCTCCCCCAGTGTATAATAGCACTGGAAAGATTAAATATTGATTTTCCCATATTACTTTAAATTATTTAGGGAAAAATGCATTCTTTTGAAATTATAGGTTTCAATATAGTGCAGTAGGTTTTATTCAGATTTATTATGTACCATGTTGTACAGTATGAAAATACTGTGGATACTGAACATTGGTGTTTCAGCACAGCCTTTGCATAACTCTGTTGACCATATAGTAGGAACAGCCAGTAATAATCTGCTAATGAAATTGCATGAATTTCAACCGTGGAATTATGAGGTTGGATTTTTTCATTGGATTCTAGTGCAAGTTAAAATTACTGCAATTAAAGACTTGTGACTTGAATGCCTTTACTTATTAATTGAGGTTTTATTACACAACTTATTCAGTGTAATCTCACAATAGTCCTCATTTCCTAATGTGCTTCATTTTTATTCAAAGAATATGCCTTGAAATAAAAGGCCACTCTACTTTGAAGACCATCTCCTCAATTTGACAGTCAGATTTTGGCTAGTGCTAATCACTATGATGTCCAATAATTTACAAATTTTAAATTTATAAAATTTAAATTTATATTGCAGTCAGTCCTGCTTTGTTATGAGATCAACAAGGGAGGAAAACCAAATAGAAGGAAATAATTTTCAGTTGCTTTTGGCCTCGGGTTAGATTGGAAAGGGTGACTGTGAAAAGCTTCTGATCCTACTACCAAGCCCTCAGCAATACTGTCTTTAGTTCCACTCTCCAGGACAAAATTATCACCTACACTGCACTGATGATTTGCCCTTCCTAGACTGATTTTACATTTTTTTAATATGTGGTAACTAGGGTGTTTATTCATCACAAGAACAATCTGAAATAAATACTTCTGCTACTGCTCTATGAATTATATCATAATAAATATGCAGATATACACAAATTAAAACACAAAGTAGAGCCTCAAATAACAAAAAGCACCCTTAAACCCCATCTAAATTTGTACCATAAAATATGAATTTCCTTTTAGGAAACCGTAATGACTGTAAAAGGTCCAAAAAGGCAAGTAATTTCCATAAGCAAGGTGTATATTCTGTAAATTCATGCTGGTCATGCCCTCTAAGATACATGTATCACATTTATTTAATGGGATTTTTTTCAAATTTCTTCCAATATTTTATAGGACTTTTAAATCGCACTACAAAGAATTAAGGGCAGGGTAATGGTGTGTGCTTAAAGTGCCACAAAAAAGAGAGAGGTTGTTAATTTGTAAGAAATGGCTGCTCCCAAGACCTCCAGCCTTGAGGAAAAAAAAAGTAGCTATAAGGGAAACCCTGATGGGGAAACTTTTCCGTTATTTGCTTCATTGGTTGCCCAGAGGCAAAAACATATGCATTAAATACAAAATATTTTGGTCACAGCTCCCTCAGCCCTTGCTGCTACAGTTACTCTGCTTGAGTAGGAGAAGTAAATATTCACAGTTCTAGAAAGTTTGTGGAAGCCTGTCATTGAAGGTCATTCAATGGTTCCCTCATGATTACCCTCCATCCAGTGATACTACAAAATACTTAAGCAATTCCAGACTCTCCTTGAAATAAGTATATTTAAACTGTTTTTAACTCAGTTTAAACAGGATTCTATGTAAAAATTAGCATCTAGTTAAATAATATTTATTCCAATTTTCAGAGGACAGTACAGATGTATCGCTCCCCTTCATGCTACAAAATATTTTATGATATGCATAATGCAAAATATTTTATGATATGCATCATTCAAGCAACATTTGTTCATATAAAAATGTATTTTGATACATTTTATTTCTGGAATTTAATTATTTTAAATGGCCTTGTTCAGAAAGGCTTCATTCTTTGTTTTCCTTGGAAGGAGGTTATTTAGGTTTCAAATTATTTTTCCAGTGCATGATTTGCAACAATCATGTCTTCATTCACTTGCTCCCAGATTCTACCACTGTACTTTATGTACCCAGCTTAAATACTAAAATAAATGAAATAATCACTCAATTAACTTGTCATAGTCACTGAAGTAAAATATGTACCATTACGAAGAGGTGCCACTCTATTCCCAGTAAATGCAAGGAAAATCCTGGTGATTGTGTTTGCCAGTTCTTCATTCTTAATCCTGCAGGTTGGATGGTTAAAGTTGAGGAAGGTCTCCATCTGACCCTGAGATCCAGCTGTGACAGTGCTCACACAGAAGCGAACAGATGCAGGAAAACAAGAGATGTGTAAGCAATCACTGAGACATCTCTGTGGTTGTTGCTGGTTCTGGCCAGTGAAACAACCACTTTGGAAGTCAGGAATAGGAACATGTACAAAGCAGTTATACTCTTGGACTTCCAGTACCCTGAGAACTGCTTCAGGAAAAAGTCTCCATGATCAAGGCAGAAGAAGAAAAATAAGTTGCCATTAAGTGTTGGCAGCAGGAAGGGCAAGAGGGTTGGTTTTGGGTTCTTTCCCCTCATAATTAAAGAAAAATTCAGTTACTTTTTTATAATTTATTCTTTTTCTTTTCAAATTCTGACATAACTTAGTGTGTTTTTTGGTTTGGTTTGGGTTTTTTTCCAGTCACCAGCACAGTTTTCTATGGAAGCAATTCTGAGATGAAACAGTAAGTAAAACCTGTTTCTAATTTTGTATGGGCAGAATAGGCCAACAAATATTTGCTACCACATTTTTGGTTTATATTATTAATTCTTTTTCATGAGAATGTTTTAAAGAAAATTTTTACAACTCAACTTCAAATCTCATGGCCAGAATTCTGCAGTGTTCACAACAAAGCTTTGTGTTAAGAATGAGGAATGTATTCCAAAATTTGTCTTAAATGTGAGTACATATGAGTACAATTAATAATGAAGACCAAAAGCAAGCAACTCATCAACAGACAGGAAACTTACATAAACTGAAGAAAACTTTCATTCAAAGTGATTCTTTCCAAAAGAAATCTTCTGATTCAAAAGCATTGAGACTATTTTTTTTTCAAAGCTGTCACTTTTTTTTGCTGCTTTTTGTGAAATCTTTTAACTTTTATTAAAGTTAAGGAAATAAAAACTTCTATCCAGAAAAAAAAATCAAATTAGACCAAATTTTTTGGTCTTTACAAGGGTCAGTGAACCCAGAAAAAGTAAATTTTACCACAGATTATGGGTGAAAAAGTTGTTACAATTAACCCAGGAAAGTATAGGCTACCTATTTTTCCTGTGATCTATTAAAAATAGCCTGGATTAGACAGGCAGGACAGCAAATTCTGCCTCAAGGTTGACAGCAGTGTCTACATACTCTGATACTCATACTGGTCTGATAGATTTCATAGGAGCTAATAAAGCCACGTCTTCAGGATTCGGTTTGCAAATTATGTTAGATTCAGCAATGACATTTTTCATCTTGTTTTTTCTTTTTCCTGTCTTCTCATCTGCTGTTCCAATTTCATCTTCAAGAATTCAAAATTAGTTTCTATTTCATGGACATGAGTCCATGAGTTCTACTATTAATCCTTTTTAGGTTCTGAAATGCAGATGTCTTTACATAGTAACAATCAAGTAAGAAGAAAAGACCTTATAAAACATCTCATCCACAGCAGATATCCCCTGTGTCCAGGATGACAGATACATCAACATCAGCATTTCAGACATTACCATTCACAGGTAAATCTTGGACTGCTACCAAAATTAGGCTTCAGATAAAGTAAAAACAAGGTTCTACAAGAACATGCTCTGCCAAGAATTCACATACACCAAAAAAATCAGAAAAGAGTAACAGTTTAGGAGAGGGTAGAAGGAAGTGCAAAGAAAGGAATTTTTTTCTTTTTAAAGAAAATATGACTTCAGGCTGCTGAGAAACTCTTCACAGCTGCACTGAGTTTCCAGATCTGCATGGATGCTGGAAGAGCATGTGCGCACTCACAGATAATATGTCTAGAGCTTGTCACTGCAGAGGCAGAAGTTTAATCCCAGCCAAGCAAGGCTGCCTGGAGTATGCAGAGTGTAGTAATTGACATGAGTTTCAGCGAAAGCAAGCCCACAGGAACACCCAAAAAATGAGTGCCAAGAGAATGTTAAAATAGAAACATATTTAACTATAACTCTAGGGAAGTATGGTTGGAAGGAAGAGGTAATATCTTTTATTAAATCAGTAGATATGGTTGAAAAAGCAGGCAAACTTTCAGTCTCAGAGTCCCTTCATCAAGTCCTTACTGGTCCTCCTATATTCACAAATTTTTATCATCCACTTGCATGAAAACAGTTGAAAAGAACTTTTTTGAATGTCATGATGCATTCTTTTTCCTTTTCATCACATTTGGGTTTGTGTTTTTAACCATGAATGAAGGGAAGTAAAAAAAGTAGACTAGGACAGTGGTTATAATAAAAATATACTGTAAATGAATTTAAACATTGAAAAGAAAAGTATTCCAGTTTAGGTTTTGGACCATATCAAAGTTACATCTGAAACATACTGACCCAAAGAGCAATGAAATTTTCACAAACCTGTATGAGAAATGCATAGATAAATTGGAGAAAAAAAACTAGAGAAAAAAATTGTGTCATCATTTTAATAGTTGTTTTTTCCTGGGATTTATTATAAGCCTTGGCAGCTTGTGCTGACAAAAACTTGGAGCACCTATGCATAATTGTATTCACATATCTATCCCTTCTCCAATCAGTATTCAGTTCTATCTGGGAAGTGGTTGGCTTTAGCTCACATTTTAATATTTTAAAACAAAAATGTGCCAGCTGTAACACAATCCAGAAATGATCTCTATCTCTCAGAAATGACAATTTTAACAATAACTGAAATATGAAAAAAGTCAGTGGTATTTGCAGAAATAGTCAAGATTCAACCTTTTTTTCTCCTGCATCCAGGAATTTTAAGAAAAGTACTTAGTAAATCAGTGAATCTTCCTTATAACAGAAAAGAAAAAAGATTACAAAGAAAAGTTTACAAAGTTTTCAGGAGTTTCCTGGTGACTTAAGAGTGGAAATTTAATTTTAAGGGGTTTTTGTTTGTTTGTTCTCAAAATAAAACAAGTCACAGAACTGCAAAGAAGGAAAATTATCCCGAGACTGATGTGGGAACATGTGAATAAGCACATCAACTGTAGATAGGAGACACGAATGCAGACAGACTTGGACAGATAACATACCTGAGGTTAAAGGTGGTTTTAGGGGTATAAATATCTGGGTCATTAAGCAAAATTCAGATTTATTTTAATATTTAGCAAAATATATTTATATATTTATATAGTTATATATTTATATTTATTTATATATTTATATTTATATTTATATTTATATTTATATTTATATTTATATTTATATTTATATTTATATTTAGCAAAATATTTGAAATTTAGCAAAATATTTGACATGGCTTCCATGTGAAGGGGTGAAGATGCTGGCAACTGGGTAGGAGGAGGGGACTCCATTATTCAGTAGAACCACATTGATAATGCCCGAGTTTGATCCAAGTAGTTGGGTACATCATAGACATCATGTAGACCTGACACTTCGTGGGGCTGCATGACAGTACTTGGGGACACATAGAAATAATAGCTAAGCTCTCAGAAGCAGTGGTGAGCTTCTTGTCAATGTGCTCTGCCCACAGCTGATTAGCCATTTCCTTGTCACAGGACTACTATTGCCACCCCCCAATCCAAAAACAGCTTGAGAAGATCTGCCTACTTTGTATGAGAATGGCCTAGAGACACAAGATAAGCAATAGATACTTTAAACCAGATTATTATGAAAAATTACCTGACAGGGCTGTTTTTCAGAATGTGGCTTGTATATACTGGAGTGGAAGATTTGGGAAAGTACATGAAAAACACAGGATCACAGCTAGTTTTTGTGGAAGCAGGCAAACTCTGCAGTCTGAATGAAGGTAGACAATCTTATAGAAGTACTTAGTCCTGAGAAATATTTCTTACGTGTTTTAAGAGAAGTGAGGAATTTGCTTGCAGCAGGAAGTAAAAGAAAATAAGCTGATAGAAAACAAAATATTAAGTTATATCAACACTTTTTTCTTGTTTTGATGGAATACCTATGACTATCAGAGATGAAAGTAAGCAGCACTGTGCAAACTTTACAGGGGCTTTGAAACATTTCTTCTATTTATCCCAATGTTGAAGGCCAGACCACTTTGATAAAGAGAACTCAACATAAAGCAATTATTCTCTCCTAACTTCTTCTTCTTCAAAAAAAAACTTTCAGTTTCAAATAGAATATGAGGGCCTTCTTATGACAACTATACATCTGAAAAAATTTAAGGAGTCCAGAACTATATTCATCTGTATTGCTAGAAATCATTGTAACCATCTGAGAAGCAACTTTACCTTACATTTATGTCATAATGGAGACAAAAATAGCTTGTAACATGATCTGAAAGTCATTCCAAGAGATATTTAGAATTATCATCCAGCTTCATCTGCACTTTCAAAGCTCTTTCTCTTTAGCCTATTGATAATAAATGTCAAAAAGAAAAAGCATCTTGTCTGCAGCAGACTTAACACACTTTGTTCCCTTGAAAATGATAGACATCTACAGCAGGAGATGACAGTATCAACGACTGAAACTTAAATCCATCTAACTTGAAAAAAAACTTTGCAAAGAGCAAAGATATCCATAGATAACTTCTCATACTGGTAATAACTATGTGTTACTCCTACCCATAGCTATACCAGGCATGGAGTTTTCAGCATTTATTCGGTGATATAGGTAATATCATTTAACAGCTGTTGGAAATACTAAGTTTTCAGTTGTAAGCAGTGTGCCTATCACCTAGCACTCATCAGAATATCACTCACACAGACACAAAGATCCATCACAAACTCTCATGGGAGTCAAACTCTAAAGTATATTTTTAGAAAAGAATTGAAAGAAAAAAAAGATGTTGCTTTTCTGTTGTTTCATTCTATCTGTGACTGCAGTACTAACACAGAAAAAACACAAATAGACTTAGCAGGAGCAGGGAAGCAGGGACTCTTCCCTGTCCTAAGAAGAAAAGCATGAAGGCTGAATATGGAAAACTATTTTGGAAATGTCCTCAGGAAAGTTGAGATATTTTCATACTAATGATTCCATTCTCATAGTAGCTAAAAGAAGGTAATTACATTTTAAATGTATTGTGTAAAATGGCAGGCTAGTGAAAGCCTTCAGTGACACTCCTTGTGTCTGATCACTCAAAAAACTGAAGGGTTCAAATTATTTACTGGTGATTTGCCTCTGCAGTGGCCCTGAAACCAGTTCTCATTGTCTCTGATGGAGGCTGCTCAGGAGACAGTACAGTCATAGTCTTTGACAAAAGGTTATATCATAATCTTCTGTCATTCCATATTTCATTGCTGCTTTATTTCCCGTCTTCAGGGCCCAGCAGTAACTATGATGCACACTGTGATCTTGGCGGCATTAAATCTCTTCCCCCTACAGTGCATGTCTTCAGCCTTCAACCAAACAGAGAGCAGCATCCCAGGAATTTGCCATGGCTGCAGCCGGCCCAGGCTGGCTCATACCCTGAAATGCTTCCCTTTTGGAGCTCAGGCCAGCATGAGCATTCAGTGGTTTGACTGTATCTTAATTGAAACAAAGCGACCATTAATCTCATCAGGAAAAACAAAACATAACACAGGCAAGGTTGATAATGAAACAAACAATCTGCAAGTGCATCTGTCTCTCCTGAGGCTGAGATTGATGTCTTCCTGTACAATTCCATAGCCAGTCAGTGTGGGCAATACTTCCCTATTTCTCCCTGTCTCCCTGTTTCCCAAGAATATTTTTTGCACACTTCCAAGTTCATGAGCCTGTCCTCTGCCTTTTTAACTTGCTAAATATTTTATGTCCACAATGTCCCAAGAGTCTGACAGTGAGACTGGAGACCTTGCTTCACAAAAGGAAAATTTACAAGAGACTGGGTTTATGGTGACTATGCAGGCAGAGCAATCTGTACTTCCTGCCCACTTCCCAGGTTGCTTGATGTTTTCACTTAGAATTGTCCCTTATACCCACAGAGCAAACTACATAGCAGCAAATAGCTGAGTGAGCAGCAATGACAACATAGGACAGCCATCATTCCATCCTCACAGAAAACCACAAAATGGAGACAGTTTGTGGTTA
>NW_005054342.1:366126-372225 GCF_000277835.1 Geospiza fortis | reverse complement strand
GCATCAGTGACTAAAAGGTACAGTAAGTTTCAAAGTAGGAATGACACCAAGTTAGCTAACTACTCCTTAGTCTCCAAAAGATTTAATATTCATGATAATTTTGCTCTGTCAGCAAATGAAGTGCTCAAAGCACTCTGCCTTAAAGGAGAGGAGAAAGGATTTTCCTTTCAGCTCCTTAATCCTATGTATTATTTCCAGATTTCCTGATTAGATTTGACAACCTTCAGGTTTGGTTTTTTTTTCATCCATGACTTTGACTAAAGCTAAGAATCATCCTTTGTCCCACTGAAGGGACCTTGTGACTTTCCTTCCCCAGGAATACTTTAGTTGGCAAATCCATGCATTTTGCTGATATTGTAGTAGTCTAAGGTATCATATGATGCAGGCTTTGATTTTATTTCCTATTTTCAGAAAATGTGTCTAGCTTTCCCCACAGTTTACATACAAAGAAATAAAGGACACCTAGCCTCACAGAAGACACTTTGTTGTTTTTCTAAGGGAATGATTTGTCTCTTTCTGAACAACCGCCTATTACAAGCACATTTCTGCCCTCCATCTCCGCTCAGTGACCTAATCTGTGCTAACTATTGTTATTCTGCAACTTCAACAAGCACTCAGGAATTACACTGGAAAATGCTGTCCTCATCTTTCTGAAATACCGATGTCAGCTTACCTCTGGCACTGTGCCTTCCCCCAGGATGTATCAGACCAGCCACAAAATTTTGATTCAGACATCCATTGTTTCCCTTTGAAACCACCAGAAAATACATTTGACCTATCTGTAAGAAAACAAGCTGTTCCTATGGAGGATGCCACGAATAAAAATTCTTCTAAAGAAGCTTCCTTTCTATTTCATCTCTGTCTTGCTCTGAGAACCTGTTGAAGGAAATGAGATCCTCAATATCCATTTTACTGGTGTTCTTAGTACGGAAAATAACAAAAACAGTCCCAGACCATGACTAAAATTTCTCCATGGTATAATATAATTATCTGATTACAGCAAATTCTAGCCAGACTTTTTTCTTTGGTCTGGGCAACTTTCTCATTATATCACCTCTTTTCCTCTTGGTCTTGAAAATTAGGAAGGAAAATGGATGGTGAAAAAAGAGCAGACTAAAACTAGACTTCTAAATAAGATTTGCACTGCTGCTGAGCACTTCTAGTCTGTAAGTGTCTTTGCTTTCTTTGTTTTTTGCTGATGCATTTTAGCTACTTAGTTTCTTTACAATGATATCCATGGACGCTTATCTTCAGAGCCCCCTGCTCAGGGAAACACACTGAATTTCATTTTTCCCTGCTTTTCTCACATGAAAACTACTAGTAATCCTTGCAATGTAAATAGTCTTCCTTGAGGTATAGACTGTAGCATAAAAACCAGCTACTCAACAAAGAATAATAGAATCATGGAATTGTTAGGGTATTTGAAATCTCTTTTAAGGGTCATCTACTCCAACCCCCCTGACATGGGCAAGGACACTATCCACTTAATCAAAGGCATCAAAGCTCCATCCAGCCTGGATTTTAAGACTTCCAGTTATGGGATATCCAAATTTCCCTGGGCACTCTCTATCTCATCACCTCTATCACAGAAAATATCTTCCTTAGGTCCAATCTAAATATACCCTAGTTCAGTTTAAAACCACTGTGCCATGTCCTGTCACTACCAGCCTTGGTAATAAAACCTTCTCTATTCAACTTTCTTGTAAGATGTCCTTTTATACTGAAATGCTACAATGAAGTCTCCCTGAAGCCTCCTCTTCTCCAGTCTGAACGCCCCCAACTCTCTCAGCTGTCTTCTGATCATTTCTGTGGTCCTCCACTGGACCCATTCTAAGTCCATGTCTTTCCTGTACTGCTGATCCCAGACTTGGATGCAGTACTTCAGGGAGGGTCTCACGAGAGTGGAGCAAACATACATAAACATACTGTGGAAACACTCTGACTGCCAGATATGATCATGCTCATTATGCCCTTACCAAGCTATGTTTAGCACTTCCATGTGAATGGAAAATGTTGGGACCTGAACAAGGAATGCATTTCATTTTCTAGGTGTATGTTTATCTTATACCTACAAAAAGTGATTCCCAATATGATTTAATCTGTTTTTTCCTCTCTTCTGAAGCTAGACAAACAATTCCAAGCATAAAACATACTTTACTGACTCTTCCCTTTGGAAATTATAGATTTTAACAGATATGCCCAGATCTCAAAAATTTTGATGAATAGTTTATATATTTACCTGTATGGTTGGCCACAAACTCTAACAAATTTGTAATTTCTGATATGTTCTCTTCATAAATATAGGTTTGTGAGTTTTGATTCAGCCTGCAAATAGCTGCACAGTGGTGAATAAGAAAGTAGGAGTACATATCTCTTCCATAACCTAAGTAGAAGCAGATATTTCATTCTCATGGTGTAATAAAATGAATGTTTATTGCTGCCACCAATGCTTCTTTCAAAGAAGGGGGAATATTTCTGAATTCAAATAATAATGTTTCTTTCTTTATGAGTGACCAAGGTGCAGTGTACTCTCTGTACAACTTAAGAACAGAAAGTGAATACCCTGAAGATGTGTACTGAACATATGAAAGGAGGCAAGAGAACGTGGTTCCTCTTTCATCTGCCTTTCACTTTGAATTTCCAGTTAGGAAATACAAAACTCTCAAGCAAATATAGAACCAGAAAATCAGTATTTTTTTTTTTACAGTAAGGCAAAAAGTTCTATATTTCTTAACATTTAAGTTTAATTAATTAACTCAATCCAGAATTACATCTGACAAAACTAAGTATCAATCGTCCTGGGGACTTAAAAAGTTGTTTTACTTATTACACATGTTATTTATTGGCCTTTATACTCTGGAAATCTACACAGGTTTCTCTTTAATGCTTACATACTTTGTAAATATAAGGAGACTGAGCAGAGAAAATATATAGTTTATTTTGCATACATAAGATGGTTGTATTTTCTTAGAAGGTAAAGGTAACCCCTATTAACAGAGGCTGACATTACACATTACGCAATTATGCATAATCCATTTCTAATATTGCAGAAATTATACAAATCAAGCACTTCTACATTTTCTGTGTTTATTTTCTACTAATTTTTTGTTAGTGGTCAAAGGATGCATTGCAATAGTATAAAAAGAAGAAAAACGGTTTCACAGCAAATGTTTTTGATTCATAGGCAAGAAACATCCTTACCTTTGAGGCCTTCAAATCATGTCAATTTGTATTATAGCCAGATTTGGTGCCATAAAAAAATACATAGCCACAAATATTTCCATAGAGCAAAGATTCTCTACACTTAGAGTAACATTTAATTTCTTCATGATCAGCAACTGTGTAAACACATGCATAGTAGAACTGAAAATACCTTCAGATCCTTCAAGATTAATTGCAGAAAAGATCAATTTCCTCCCTCTAAATGCTAAGAGCTGTTTAACATTTTGCTGGCATTGAAAATTCATGCCTCCATCATAATCTTTCAACAGTTAAATATTTCAGCTTAATCAAAGAAGCAAGACTGAGAACAAGTATGTGCAAATCTATTATTAACCACTATGACTGCTTAATTTTGTGTTTAGATGCTTTATTAATCACCAAAATATATTGTAATTGACAGGCATTATCTTAGTAGGGTTCCATTCAAAACAATATTTATTACAGATTGGAAATACTTCCCCACTGCGAATATGATGTTGTACTTGGGGATAATCCAGCACAATTACCCCATAAATAAAGTGAGTGTTTTATCATTTTTACTATATGATGTCTCGATTCAAAGATTTTTCTAAATATTTATTAAATAGCAAAGAGTTTGCAGCTCAACAATATTATTAATTTATTCATTTTTTTACCACAGACACATTCATTAGCAAGTAAGCCACCAGTAATGCGTTTTTTGTTGGAAAAGGCTTGATCCAGCCCTACCAATTTCTAATACCACTATCTCAGACCTCTCAAGTGAAAATCAGCTTTAAAAAAAAAAACAAACAAAACAAGAAAAAAATTGGTTTTTTCTTATTGAAAGGCCACGCAAATAAACTTATTACAATAAAGTAGATTCTCTTTCCATCTCACATTTTTCAAACTAGTCACAATCGGTTTCACTTTTAGTTAGTCAGAAAAACAATAGTTATGAAATTGTTGTGGTAGGAATCATAACATAAGTAGCATCACAAATTTTGAATGATAGATGAATAATCTGAACACTTTATGGATTTATTCTTATGTGCTGAAAGGATCTAAAAAGAATCTTTGTAAATTATTTTGCATTTAAGTTTTCTAAACAGAGGTTTACTTGAGGAAAACATACAACATTTTAATTCCATTAAGTTGGTGCTTGGTATTTATCTTCCATTAAAGATAAATAGAGAGAAATTTCTTGTTACAAAACTAACAAGAGACAAAGAGGACATTTTCTTGAGCTCTGGGGAGAAAGAGTGGGAAAATGTTAATAGAAAGAGCTTTGCAGTTTTATTACTTAATCACATCTGGAAATACCTCGTACAAATCTGTTTTTAAAGAAAAATTTATAACTTTAATAGATAATAGCCCTAATTAAAAAATATGAAACTGGTCAGTTTGCAGTAGAAACGAATACATTTAAAATCCAATGGGGTTTTATTTTGGAAAATTCTGCATATTGCTGCCCTCAACTTGAAACTTTAAGTTCAATGCTGGACTGGGACAGTTGGGACCCAACTGACTACTGAATGCCTTTGCCAGAAGATGTAATTTTTCTTTTCTAAGAAAAGATTCATATCATTACCAAAAGGATAACTTTTCACCTGTGTAATTTATGGCAAATAATAGTTTATCATTATCAGAAATCTCTGTAGACTATAACACGACTTTTCAAAAATTTCAGACTGTAAAATGAAAGTTAACCTTAAATGTAGGAATAAATTCCTACTTTAAAAATATTATTTTTTTCAGACTTGTTCTTTGTTGATTCCAAAGTCTATTTTTATAAAGTGAGCAACTTTATCATTAATTAATACTGCCTGACAATTTAAAACAGCTTCTCCACATAATTTACCTTACCTATGTACTCTAGGCTTAGATTAAATGCCGGTTTTTTAGGATTGGATTTTACTCTTCCCTGGTCACGATCATTAACTTTTTATGTATGATGATGAGTCTGATGGACACCAATATCTGATTTTTATGTAGTTTTCACAGTAAAGGAAGAACTGCAATATTTATTATTTTACATGGTGGTTTGTGGTTTTATTTTTTTTTTCCTGTCAATAGTTGCCAAAGCCTGGGAGGCCTAATTGAAAAAATGTTCCTAATAAATATAAACAAATGCTCTGAACATAGTGTTTGACCTCCAAGTCTGTGCTGGCTTCAACACAAATAGGTCTTGAGGCAGCTTTTTCTTTGGAAGAGCAGAAGTGGTAACAGCAGGATCGTTAACATGAACAGACTGTAACAGGCCAGTTCTCTTGCTTTGTGAAGCCAGCACTTCTTCCACTCCATTATTCAAGGGGTAGGCAATTTTAAAATTATGATCTCTCTAAGATCTTCCATAGTTGTAACAAAGTGAAGGACCTGTAGGTCAGCATATTTAGACAAATGTTAAAACCTGGTATTGAGTTGGAGCTGAAAACCAGGAACCTTTTGTGCCTGTGTATGAAAAATATTCTGAAAGCATGGTCATACTTTTGTCACATTTTGACCTGCTGCTACTATGATATTCTATGATTTAAGATATGTTTATGATGAGTGAAAATCCATCAATCCATCCATCTGGATACACAGTATAATTACGTGACAAGAAGAACTACTTTCCTTGCAAAGTTTCTTGGTTTATTTATTGAGATATTTAAGTTAAAAAATAAAGGGAAGCTAGGGGAGGATTAATTTGCTACATATTTTTCTTTATTTGCATTGTGCTGATCTGTTGGTCTAGGAAAATGAGTTGAAACTGTGTGGAGTAACACAATTACATATGAATGTTGATGATATAGATTCATATAAATCAGATATGTTATTTAATTTTACTAAAGCATTTATTCTAACTAGACTGTCTTTTTATGGTAAACTAAATGCATATTTAGGGAGTTAAATATGGAAAAACAAGCTACTAAATTT
>NW_005054342.1:326829-366116 GCF_000277835.1 Geospiza fortis | reverse complement strand
ATTCCTGCTCTTTATTTTAATTTAGAAAAGCAGCTGAAACAGCATCAGCAGCCCCTTCTTCCAAACCACATAAATATTTCCTTCTGTTTCAGGGATTTGCACACAGTAAAAACAGCAGTGTATGAATCAAGGGAAGAGTAGGTGAGTGAAAGTGATATACACCCAGTCTCTCCATCTCACTCAATTGGAGTCTTAACTAGGAAAATAAATATCTGGACGTTGTGTTTAGTAAGAATTGGTCCTGGTGAAAGTTACTGCGGCACTTTAGGCAGAGTAGCTGCTATGGAGCAAACTGGCTTCTTAGACTATGACGGAAACTGGATGTTTAGATGGTGTTAAATTCTTAAGTAGCAATTTGAATTGGCATACTGGTCAGAGACATAGGAATTCCAATGAGGAGAAAGTCATAGCTCATAATAAACTGCTTTTCATGCTTCCTTCGATTAATATAAATGTTGTGTCCAGCATGATAGTGACTACAGCTTGAGCATTTCCTGTTGGAGGCTTAATGAACTGGATTCTTGTGGCAGGTTTTAAATTATTTTTTTCTTTAATTCAGTAGATTTTAACATTTCTTTGCCACTATGGACTTTACTCATTGCAGGACAGAACTGGATGGCATAACTTCAGTGGGGGAAAAAAAAAAAAAAAGTCCTTCTAAAAGTTATAGATAGCCTAGATCTTTACCTTTAAATTGACACACAAATAATTTTCATTTTTGTGGTCTTGTTCCTTTTGCTTCTGCTTTCACTTTCTCCAGAGTACAATACGTCCATAAAATAAATAATCCTTGACAAACTGCAGACAATAGCTAAATCCTTATCCAGCACAGGAAATACATGATTCTGGAAAGGTGTTCCAGAATTTATTGATGACATTTATTGAAATGTATGTTTTATGAAATGAAAGACAACTTTTTCTTGTAAATCTACCATCAGTTATTTTCAGTTTTCTAAATGTGTATACATGGTGGATAATAGCCATTTTATTTGCCTCAGTATTTTAAAGCTGGGAAGACCTTTTATTTAGCTAAGAACTTTATGTTTCAGAGATTACAGTTGCACTCTAGACTGCTTCCACACTGAATAAATAGGGAAAAATATGGGGGATTTTTTTCTTGTTTAACAGTCCTCCCATATCCCAGATTTCAGAGTTTATGTGCAACTCAGTGTTTAAATCCACTCAGCAATGTCAATGATCTGCTTGATATATCATTTATATATTGTTCTAAGTAAAATAACCACAAGAAAGATAAGGATTCATAAGTATATAGCATATACTGTTCTACTAAATGATTGTATGTAGTCAAATAAACCATCCAGCTTCCCTGGGTCTTCATTTGAACTGACTCAACAACTGGATATAATGAGCAGAGAGGAAAGGATTGAGAAGAGATTTGTACAATTGAACTGTGAATTAGTAGCATTTGCCTCTATAGCTGTTTTATGTATGCGTAATTTGAGGATAACAATGGTGCCTTCCTTTGCTTAGAAGGAGAGGATGAAATGAAGTGAGTCTCAAACAGGAACAAAGAACTGAAGATTTCATTAGTGATTAGTGGTCTCACTATTTTGCTTTTCTGAAGATAAAAAGAGGACTCTTGGTACAGGGCAGACTGATAAGTCCTTTGCATAACTACTGGAAAATGAGCAGAACACCAGAAACTGTTCTATTAAGAAACCTGTGAGATAGTATTTACAAGCTGTACCTTAAAGGCAAACATTCTTCCTTACTTTGCACTTCACTTTTTATATTTATAAGGCACTTTAGAAAGTGTGTTATGCACTGCACTGTACTATTGTCAGAGGTTGATTTGTGGTGCTGTATTGAGCCTGTTTTGCCTTTAGGGTACAAGTCCTCTGAAGCACTGTTCGGAATGTTTGGCACAGTTCAACTATTGTAAAATCACCATGTACAGGTAACAATAAAGTTATAATAAAATAATGTTCTGGTTTGCTCCTAACTCTGTGCTCTAGGCTGACTCAATAAAAAATGTATTTTACTTCACATTCAAGTGAAAAATACAGTAATATTCACACTGAACATGTAGCAATACAAGATTACTTAGTCTGATTTCAGATTTTTCTTTGTTATTGAAATACAATCTTAAGAGAGAGTTCATTAAGAGTGTGGTGTTAGTATTTCCACTTTATCATCTGGATATATTCAATTTACAGTGAAGAAGTTCCAGAACTATAAATCTGAGAGTTTTTCTTGCCTAGATGAGTGGAAGCCATAGGCAGTGATTTTTCATTACTTTCTGATGGTCCATTAAGCAACTGCAAGATGTGTTGCAGTTCAAACCAAAATTATGGGTACAATGCACAAATCAAGGTAAGGTGCTTTGATCTATATTGCATCAGGGATCAAATTAGAAAAATATTATTGGCCTTTTGTCCTAGACAGACATGAGGGGCAATGAAATATGAAGAGACGACCTAACACAGTCACAGCTCTATGACTTAAACTTATCTAGCAATTAGTTGGCCCTTTCTTTGTATAAGAGAGGCTATCATTTCCTTTTTACCCATCTCTCTGGGGATGACTGCTGTTAATCCTCAACATTTCTCTCCCTCCAGCTCTATTTTACAGCTGGTCCCTTGTCCTTGACTATGGCTGCTTTTGCCCTCCTTACCACGCCAACCCTTAAGGTCTAGACCCATATTGACCAGATCTTATCAGAGATACCTAATTCAGATGTCTGGGCTCCATCCTGGACCCCAGGCTCCAGTCATCAGAAAGAAACTCTCCCTGTTAAGCCACCTCACAGAAGAGCTGCAAGTGCCTTTTTCTTTCTGTTGTCTGTGGCACTGAGGATGAAAAACATAAGCACCTCAGCTAAAGTCATTTTGCATAGGTATGAGCCTAACAACAAAAGCTATTTTGCATCAGTTTCTTAGGCACCTTTTTCTAAGAATGTTTCTGTGTGTATCACAAAAAAATGAATGTACTTGAAAAAAATACTTGCATACAAAACCAAAAACATGACCTTACTGTTCAGCTCTTGATTAATTTTTCTCCTTGAGTCTTTCTTCCCCTCACCCCAGCTCTCTGAGCCTGGAAATGAAAAGCTTTTCCCAGACCTGAAAAATGTCATCAACTGCATTAGTCAAACAAAGTAAAATCTGACTTTTATTCAAACCACAGGTAGAAGATATTCATGGAGAAGAGGGGGAAGATAGTTTGGGGAAAAAAAAATCTGTACATGCAACTCTGGTGTTGGGTTCCAATGCATCCTTCCAGGTGGTTTTGCCCTCTCTCCACTCCTGATTCACAGCTGACAGAGAAAAAGCCTTGAGACAGCCATATATTCTTATATGAAGGAGTCATATCTTCCCATCTTTGACTTTGCAGGTTGTATATTCTGGCCTTTGTATCTCCTCCCTCCTTTTCTCTAGTTCACCCCGTGATGACACAGAAAGTACTGAATACTGTGTGCACATATACACAATTGCAGTAGACACACTACTGTTTGGGAGCCTCTCAAAACATGTTCACTTTCACCAGTTGAGTTTATTCTTCTCTGTTGCTCTTCTATCCTGTACGAACCCTGCAGCTACCATCATGAGCATCATTGTAATATGTATTGCCATTCCAGCCATAGGGTAAGTAATGTGACTAACATTTGTCACATACACTGTAGCTGGGTCGCCCATCTCCAGCTCTCCCAGGTACGTCATATTAAAAATATATCTATATTTTATGACATTCACAAAGAATATAGACTCTTAACATATACATTGACTTCTTTCGCTGTTACAGGAAGATTTACAAATCTGCCATTTTATCCTAAATCTCAGTCATCCATGCTGTAAAAGTTAAAATAACATTGTAATCTCAGACTCCACAACTACAGCTTAAATAAACTTTCTTAGCACTAGTAGACCAGAAATATTTTATGTAGCATCAAGTCAGACAGTAGTTTTCACATCATAATTCACGACGAATGAGATAGAGGATAGCATTTCATAGGGGTATATCGACAGCATGGTCAAAATGCTTTGTTTCTTTCAGTATGAGCTATTTAAGCAGGAAAAGACAAATCCCAGATATGAATTCATACATACAATTCTCTACAAAACTACAATTCTCAAATTGCAGTAGTTTCATTAGTTTTGAAACCCAGGTATCCATGTTGTAGTTCATAAAGCATTGTACTATATCTGTCTACTTAGGAGGACTAGGAAAACCTTATAAACTGCCTATATCCCTAAAATGCAAAGAAGGAATGATTCATACAAGCAGACTTGTTAAGTCTGAAATGGAAGTCTAAAGAAAAATCTAACATGGTGCATCCAGGCATTGGTGTATTGCCATAATTTTCATAGGGATTTCATATGTCAGCCAAATTATATTGCAATGCTATGCATCCTAAAGTCAGATCATCACTTTGCCATGAAGGGAAAATCACAAAATTTCATTGCAGGGTCTGACATAAGGTGCTGTCAAACACAGGGCTTATAACTGTGACAATGGCAGCTGTTCCCTTTGGCAAAAAAACACCTGGGAAAACTACACAGAATGAGATTTTATCTTTCTCACACACCATGATCTGAACGGGCAGATGCCCAAAATATTAGCCATGTGGATGAGGGAAGCTTCTAGAGCTGGTAACTCATTTAAGTCTGTATTGTATGTTCAGTCTGCTCTTGCTAAATGCAGAATGCTGACAAGCTGAGAGGAAAACACCATAATATTCTATGAGGAAAAATGATCGGCTTGGAATTTATTGCAAATGCATAAGTGTATTTCATAAGCTCAGCCTGCCTAGTCCAAGGGCACCCTGACCTAAGCAGGTTAGATAGTTCTCTGAAGGAGATTCACTCATATAAGCAATATGCTATCTCCTGAAGAAACATCAACCAACATAAGGCTGTAAGAACTAAAGGTTTTGTTATTCATTCTCAAGGAAGTACAGTCAAAGACAGGAACACTGGAGAAGGGGTGGAATGTCAGACATTGCAGGAATGCTAGCCCAAAATATATTTTAAACTACAGTTTAGTTTTGAGTTTCACCAACAAAAGAAAGTTCTTTAAAAATTTGGGAGTACCAGAATAAAGTAGGGGCCAATCATTATGATGTATTTCAACAGGGACACAGGGCATTTCTCCTTCAAAAGAGTATTTTGAATTTGTACACAAAATACTAGGCTCTTACCTCCCCAAAATACCCATCACAACCTGTCTAAAGATAATTCATTTTGTTGTGTACAGGTAAAATACTAAATTTCCAGGGCACAGAGATGAGGAAGCAATAGAATACCTATTATGCTTGGGAAAACAGTACCAGAAACCCTGTCCATAACATATACATAATCAACTGGTTAGCCAGGCCAATTTTTCACAAGAGAACAGGCTGTAGAAATTTCTGTCTGCTTTTGCCATATGTGGAGAAAAAACTTTCAGATGTGCAACTTTGACTGCCATTTTAGTCTGCATATTCTGGCTCTTTTTGGTGTGCACACATCATATGATCATAATTATGAACATAATTATGCACATAATTATGTTCATAATTATGCATGAAGTATGTAAAACAAAATTATTATAACCAAAACATTGATTCTTAATATGACAACTATTATTGCAATTACACATAAATATATTAGTGTATCACATTTTAAATTTTACATACATCATAGATATGTAAAATATTTGTTGAGTATTAATTTCTACATTTTTCAATTTTCATATTTTAAATAAATTCAATCAAGTAGTTATTAAACAAATTAATATTAACAATATAATATTAATAATTGATAATTAAATATTTAAAAGAATTATTCTTTAAAAAGAGGGAATAGTCTTTCTAAAAAAGAAGGAATAGGGGTTTTTGACCTTGCAACTCTCTTTATTGAATGCCCTGTCTCTGCCTGCTGTTCTACAAACAGGCTGTGGTCTGTAAACAGCTTTAAATAGTTGGAGCCAAATAATGCAGCAGTGCAAAGATCAAAGCAGTCCAACCCTCAATTATTCCATCTATGAAATACAACTCTTTTCCACATTAAAAACACTAAGCCTGGTGTAAAAAATAAAAAAGCCCATAAAGAAGAGTAAACTGTCCTCTATAAATCATCGTTCAGAACCATTTTGAAAAGACAGACAAATAGTCCCAAAGTCACCAGTGTTTGTTTTGATCTGCAACCAAATGATCTTTAAAAATCATAATTAAAAAAACCCATGATCTTTAAAAAATTAAACAGAACATTAGAAGCACCTGTGAAATGGTTACTAATCTACAAAAACAAAGGTCAAAAAACAAAAATGTTTGTTATCAGAAATAAACTCTAGAATTGTCACAATTTTTGGGTTTTTTTTAGAAATAAACCAGAGCAAAAGGGTACAGTGCTATTACAATTTAATTACCTTTTTACATAAAGTATGCATTAACTAGCCAGTCTGTCAGACCAATCACAACCTCATCTAGATATATGCAGGATAACCATATATAAACTTTGGAAAAGGATTGGTTTTACAAGTCCAAGGTTCTGTCAGCAATTTATGCTACCTGGTAAGTTTGTTAGTTTAATCAAAGTAGAGAGAGTGGGAAAATGTTACATACACTGACAGCCATATTCTGATAACTTATTTCCTGGCAGTTATCTATAGTCTGCCTTGCAGAAGTCAATGCAATTTGGAAAAAAAAAAATTTCACTTTGATTAAGGTTATCAGAAATAAGTTCCCAAAAGTTGCATCCAAAAGAGTTTGTCACAAAATGTAAAGCAAGTCATCTTTTGATCAGCCTTTGAAGAATAAGAGAGATACTTGCATATTCATGTCTGGCTTATAATAAAAAAAAAAAAACAACAAACACCACCAAATTAAAAAAAACCCAAAAACCAAAAAAAAAAACCCTACCACCAATCAAAAGAAAAAAACGGAATCAGGAAAAAAAGCTTACAGTAAAAAAACTGGAACTGTGTTTTATAGCTTGAATCATTCTCTACTGTAAAAGTACTTAAGTCATAAATTTTTTTATAGTTTTTTCTGATGTTGTAACATGCTCATCACAAATTATAACCAAACAATAAAAACAACAATTTTCAGAGGAAAAAAAATGAAAACCTAAAATTAATACTTGCCATAATTCAAACCAGTACCAGATCCTTCATTTAGATATTATTTCTTTTTCAAATATCATGAAGTTCAAAACCAGCCATGAGATAACAGATTCACAGCAGACCCAGGTCTCTGTAAGACTGGAGTACTGAAACATCACCAGCAATCAAGATCAGTGAGACAATAAGGCTAAAGGAAAAAAGAGATACTTCAAATTAATATCCAAACCTAACATTCACAAAACTTCTGTCGGCTGTAAATTACATATAATCTGCCCTTCAGTGTGTACAACATTTATTTGAAGAATAAAAAGAGTTGTCATCCTTAATGAGGTATCCCATGACCCCTTCCAACTTAATTTCCACAATGCCAACTGTGTTTACTGCACTGAAAATATTTCCACATTAAAGGACATACCATGGAAAACATTAGCAAGGACTTTGGCACCATACAAATTACAAGTTCTGTAGTTTATTTTGTTAATCATTTACTCTGATGGTAAGCAAACTAAAATAAGTGGGAGGGAACAAATGGCTAATTTTTGAAATAAGAAAATGAAATAAACAAATCTCAGCAATTATTATTGCACTCCTGTTTATTATTAATATAAAAAACCTTAATGTATGACAGTAAGATGCAGATACCTCAGTCTTTTTATTTCATACATGCTTATTTCACACACATATAAGTGAACTTTAAGTTTCAAAATTAAACTCAGCATGTCCCAAAAATTGCAGTTCTGAAATGAAATTTCTTCTTTGGATTTCAGTGTTACAAATATATAAGGAGTTCATTTGTCCTAATTCAATCTCTCAAAAATTAGATATTCATACCTAATCTGGACATTTCTATAATGGAAGGAACAGATACAGGAAAAGAGCAATTAATCCATAAATAGACAATAAGAAATAATTCAAATGTCAAACTTAGATTTAGACATGTGAGTCTTACATGACTAAAATTGATAAAAACACACCCAACACAAGGTGACATTATATGCCTGATGAGAGGATAAAATAGGTTGCATTTGGGAATAATCAAATTTTGGGAACCATGTGTACAGAAAGAACTGACTTTGTTAAAAACTGACTCCCTCTGTACAGGCCTCATTTTTAAAAACTTTATTTTGAAGGATATCTGAAAATGCCTGAAGTTCCCAGATGTAATCCATGGGCTGAAGATTTTAAGTCAAATTTGATAGTTAACAATTTCACATGTTTACAATTTCATCAGGAACGTTGCCAAAGCAGCCATCTTTGAGTCTTTGTCTATAGAGGATTATTAGGAACGGTGTCTTCCAAACATTCCTAAGTATGAATTCTGCATCACCTGAAAAGCTGGGTCTTTAAACCTGTTCTTTTGCTTTATTAGCTCAAGAGACTTTCTAAGATTAGATTAGGTTGAAGACTACCTATATGACATATGTAATTGTCTTTAAATGCAATTTTCCATCTGGAAACAGGAAGGTAATTTACTTCCCAGGCACCATGAAAATTTCTGTGGTCCAGCAGAAAAAGTTTCACAAAATTATCAGTGGTAAACATATTACAAGTCCAAGAGCTATGTGGGTCATACAAATACACTCGTCTCAAGGGGTGAGTTGGCCCACTTATAGGCTAAATCACCCTTTGAAACTCCTTTCTCTCTCTTCACCATAGAGGGAAGTAGGACAAGCACCTTCCTAAAGAAAGACCAAGGTTAAGTGCCTGAATACAGTCATGTAAAATCAGTTTTGAAATAAAATGTTTTCATGATGAAATTATTCTTTAATAAATAAGGAATAGTTACTGCTATCTGTAGAGGAGGTTATAGTGTTTTCTCCTGAGAAAAAAGGGAAATATTAGCAAGATCAAAATAAGCTCTATATCTATTAAACAAGAGACACCAGATGCGAGTGAAGAGTAATTCTTTGTGCAGGCTGGATTTTTTAACAGCTAAAACAAGTTTGTATGGAGCTGAAAAAATTTATTGCACCATTAGCTTGTACAGAATAATAACTTACTCTACAAGAAGTGCTTTGAGAAAGAATTGTCACCAAGAGTTAGAAATCAAGGGCTAATGGAAGCATATATTCAGTATGCTCACTAAAATACTTCAAAATTGCATTTAAATCTCCAAATAGTATGTCCACAATATTTTTCATTCTGAAAAATATATTAATTTTGCATCAGCTGTAAATCAGTGATTTTCTTACATTAGAAATGTATTAAAATATTATATCTCTTTAGAAGTCTTCCTACAACAACAAAAAAACTCACTGAGTAAATGTACTCTTGCAAATTGATTTGCACTCTGCTATATTAACAGAAAATCAGAACAAATGGAAAAAAAGGTAGTTTATGCTCATCTTGGCAATTCACTTCATCTTAGCAATTTGGTTAAAAGCGTAGAATTATAATTGTGTTTTTGCAACACTTTCCTTGCTTTGATTTGCTAAATTTTAAACTTTTCTTCAAGTAAAATACTACATGCAGTTGATAAGAAATACTTTACAGTGTTTCATGGATATGTGAGACTATAGCAATTCAAGAAGCATGTCATTAACAGAAATCATTATTTTAACAGATTACAGCACAGCTGACCATGAATGTTTACTTAGTTCGCTCTCTAGAATTTACTAGACCAAAAATAAAGTACTACTCAGTTTGGACAAAGATGGGGGAATATGTTGCCTCTTACTTTACATGTACTTTATCATATTTAGGCAGAATGCAGATGCTCAAGGAGGATGTTGGGGTAAGAATTTTAGCTAGAAGTGAATTTCCATAGGGTTAGTAATCATAGAGGAGAATGTCTTTCTCATGTCTGGCATTCAATAAATTTTCAAACATAAGTTTGGCATGGAAAAAGAGACATGACAAGAAATAAAACTATTTCATGACAGAAGTATTCTAAAACTACTAGGCAGTGGCACTTTATTTATCAAGGAAAATAAGTTAAAATACCACCTCTGCAATTAAAACAGTCTATGAGATTGAAATAAAAGAAAAAAAAGCAAAGATGTTGGTTAATGCCTTTTCATGTTCTGTTCACTATTCGCACAATATGCTTAGCATCGCATAGCCCTTACATTTAATCGAGTTCTTTTAATGATTGCAATCAAATAATCAAAAAAATAACAAGTGACAACCACCCACAACAGTAAATAAGGAACAAAGTAAATAATTAATAATATAAAAATAAATATTAATGAAGAGGAATAGCAATATGTTATGGACTATCACAAATTCAGATGTGACCAGAATAATTTTATTATAATCTTCAGATGTTATGGAATGTCCGAGTGTTGACTCATATGAAAGTGGGGTATAGCTTTATCATCCTGAGGGAGAAAACACCATCCCTAAGTAACAAAATATTTTTCCAAGCTTTTCCATACATATTCAGGTAGCCAAATGCCTGTGCTGGTGCATGAATACAGGTCTACCTAATTCATTTAAAAGGAATCTCTATGCCTTTGTACAGAGATATTATTATACATGGGCTAGCACCCTCCTGGCTCTTACCTGGCATAAGACTTTTGTAACTTATTCAGATACGTGTGAAAGTGCTTTAATGCTCTTTAGCAGCACAAATTAACACTCCAGACTTAGAACTCTGTCTCCATAGCATAAGAGATGAATCATTTGCCTTTGTCAGTGGGTCTATGGGTTAAATGTCTGAAGTCCAGATAATGCATACACTTTTTTTTAGTTATCATTACTGGAGCAAGAAAGACACCTCTGAAGAACATTTATTCCTATCTGAAAACAGATATGTAAGATGAGCAAAACCAGTAGACTTCCATTGGCTATAGAAGGAGTTGAAATCACTGCCTTGGACTTAATGACCAACTTTCAGACAGCTGAAACTGGAGAAAGTAAGCACCATCTCCCAAAGACAAGAGAAGACCCACTGACAGAAGTCTAAATAAACAGTTTTATTTTTCCAGATCAAAATGCTCTGAGCTGCAAGTACATAATATCTAATTAACAAAAATATTCTGAGATACCACAGGTAGCTGTTGTGCCCCTGAGCATGATTTGGACACCACCCCATGTAGTCAGAAGGAAAGTGTAGGTGCCAGGGGAGGTCTCAAGAGTTGCATTCTAGACAGGAAAATGTTTGGAGACATGATGACCCTTCAAAGGCCTGAAGACACCCATCACAGCACTGTTTATGGAAATATATTTCTCCTCATGGAGGGCTTCACAACAGAATCAGAATCACAGAATTTCCAGGTTGGAAGAGACCTTTAAGATCATAGAGTCCAACCCATCTTCTAACACCTCAACAAGCCTGAAAAAAAGAGATTGCTAATTTAGGCAGACTAGATCTTACCACAACAGTGTTCAATAGTAACAGTTAGTCTTCACTTTCTTGTTTTCATCCTTGATTGCACTACTGCAACATAAATATTGTTTCTATACCTGAATTATCAACCCCTTAAAATCCCTTTTCCAGCAATGGGATTGGTGATAGCATCTCAACCATTACAGCATAACAGGGCCATGATAATTATCGCTGTAGGAACAGACCTTACAGCAAGGCAGAGTGGTACACTCATTAATTCATTTGCCTGATGCAGCCAGGAGTCAGATAAAGCTACAAGTCTAAAGGTCAGAAGTTGTATCAATCTGCTTCATAAATGTTGATTTTAGCAAGATGTAATGTCATAAGGGGAGGGCAGCAAAAAGCTTCCGTGTTTATACAGTTACCCTGAAGCAACAAATTGAAAATGTTAATATCCATTTAGATTAACTTTCTATAACTTTTATTTTTAATGTAATGATGATAAAAACACCCTGAGGAAAATTCATGCAATTAACACCTGATTAACAGATTTAGCTGTGGATTTGTTGCTGGTACTGCATTTAGAGAGTTAGCTTGAAAGAGTATACCACATATACTGAAGCTTTCTGTTACTTACAAAGTCAATATCCTAACTTTAGGCTGTAGCAACAATATGTAAAGACCTTTTTTGCTCTGTGAGCTTAAGCTTGCAGTCCCCTTCTTGCTTCAGAAATGTAGTTTGCCTCAAAGCTGGTGCATTTAAGCTATGAGACAACTCATATGACCCGGACCCCAATTAATGTTTAGTTTGCTGTGTATCTTAAGCAACATTTACATGACAATGTATCCTTTTCCTTATCCATAGGGTGGCAATGAGTGAACATTGCCAAATTCAACCATGATACAACATTGTACTGTTTGAATAAAGACAAGCACTGAAAACATAAACATGGAAAAACTATTGCACATCAAACATCACACTTACCCATACAATAATATATATGTGTTTTCTTTTCTTCTGTGTCTGTGCCTTGTCTAGAAGCCTTGAGTAACTGAAGTTAACTTTTCTTACACTGCCATTGACTGACTGAGTTCATAAGCTTGATTAGCTTGCATGATTGAAGACAAAATACAGTTGAAAGCTGTCATCATTTATGTAGTCATTTATTTATTTATGAGGACTATTATTCTTGAGAGGACTGGAAAAATCTTTCATTAATTAGCTATGCTTTTCCTCATCCAATATGTTTACATCTTAACATACATACACATCAATTTATAAAACTAATTGCAGATGCTGTGTCAGTGTTTTCTGTCATCATCTCCTGTGTTAACAAAGTTTTAAAGTTCAGATGCATATAAATCCACAAACACCATGCTGGTACATTTCCTTCCCATTTCAAGCTCTTTTTTTTTTGACAGACAATGTTTAAAAGCTTCCTCAGAAATAACCTCAAACACTTGATGTACACAGAAATGGGGCTCAATCAGCACCCAAAAAAGGCTACTTAAAATTGAGTTCTTTTTTTAATATATGTATTACTAGCAAAACAACTACTGTTTTCCTACATGAAGCAACACAATATCCCAGTCCTGCCTCCAACTATGACCCTGCCCTGAACAAATGAGCTCATTATGCACATTTCAAGAGACAGAAACCCTTCACGAGATATTCTAGAAGCAAAATAATTTGTTCCTCTAGGACAAAACATGGATGAACTCACAGAAGGGTCACAAGCTGAGAGGTTGATTATTGCTGCCTGACTTTCAATAGAAGCTGGATTAGAGGCAGTGTAGATGGTTTTGGCCATTGACTTGAATGGCCTTTGCAGTTAATCACTGCTGGCTCGTTAGCCAGCCCAGCCCAGCTGTTTGGATCAGCTCTTGGGCAGGTAGAGCAATCAAGACACAGTAAAACATGAAGCAATGATCATTACAGAAAATGAATGGGGAAAAGAGAGAATATCCCTCATAAGTAAATCTGAGAGCATCATTACATGATTGATGTTGGGCAGTTTGCTCGTTTTGTTTTCTTTCAGACACAACAGCACTGGCAATTGGCAACCAAGCAATAACAAATCAATCCTATTGTTCCTCAGTGTAATTAGGCACTAATATTTCGAAAAGACTGCTATCGTGTTTTCTAGAAATAGCACTATTCCCTGTCATATTTTCCAAACCAATTAAAAAAAACAAGGACCTTAGAATGCGGACTGCATTCATCAAATCCTATCTGAAACACTGAGTACACTGGAGATTGGAAAACAAAACTTTTTTAAAACTTTTTTAGCATGGGCAAAACTATTTTTTCTTGTTGCTCCCCAAGGTTAAAATGCTTTGAACTAAAAATTAACAATGAAAAATCAATCATTATGCACCCATCCCACAGCCTTAAAACTTCCACCCACAACTGAGATGCTGAAGAGAAGCTACACTGTCATTAAGTATGTATGTCCTTAAGTGTCAGGAATAAAGTCTAGAAAATTGTATTACAGACAAGCTCAAACAGTAAGAGCATTCAAATTAAAGTCCCTCAGAAAACAGAGACTCAAATCACTGTAATAATACCTACTCCTGCCATAAGGAAAACAAAATAGACTAAATGATTCAGAAGTTTCATGAGCAGAAGAATTATGGTGTGCTGGGAAAGAAAGAAATAAAAATAAATCCACAGTTTGGAATGATCTGTAGTTGCAACATCTCCTTCCAGCATTAGTATAAAAATTCTGAAGTTGGCTACCAAAGGTCAGCATGGTAGTGCTGGTTAATACATAGAAATAGAAAGCTGACTTCTGTACATTAAATAACATCTCAGAAGAGAAAATGATTACTTATTACACAACTTTAATTGTTTTTTTCTTGGTTTTGATTAAATTACATGGGTTGTCGAGATTCCTTTGGTACCTTTGATAGTTCTACAATGAAATTATGTGGAAACTACAACACCACTTTCTCCATCATAAGCAAAAAAAATAAAAGATATGAAAGAATGAGGACAATACATGCAGACAAACTGTGCATACCCAAGTGAATTGTAGAACGGTCTTCAACTATATTTTTCAAAAAAAAAACCATAACATAGGCAGGAAGCAATAAATTAACCATTTCCAAGTAAAAATTTTAACCAGCTATGTTTCCACAGCAAAAACCAGAATAATTATGATCCCTCAGCTATACATTAATCTAATTAAACTTACATTAGGCTTAACATTTTTGGATTTAACAATTTTTTCACACCAAACTTCATGACAACGACCCTCTACTTATATTAAAATAGTCAAAATCCATGGAGCTCAGAGATAGGTTGCTGACCATGGTTTTAACTAGCTTCCATAAAGTTAACAAAAAGAAAAAAATTAAGCTTTGCAAGTATCTATTACATATCAAGTAAATTCACAATACACATAGAGTTCTCGGTGCTTATGTGTCTGCAGCTATAGCCACAGAAGGAAAAATTACAAAGCCTACATGTTTATACCTGTGTAATACCCAATCTCACTAAATTGCTACCTATAAAAAAGTCACTTACCTTGCACTAATCAGAGCTTTTTAAGATTTATTTTTCATGCACCCATTCTAGTCCAAATGCAGCTATACCTCATGGAAAACAGCTTAAAGGTTTGAGACTAGCAGAAGCCTTTCTGTGCACACTTGTGCCAAATATTCATATTTGAAGGGAAAGGTTTACAGATGTTCTCAGTAGCCACACCCTAATTGCCCATGGACTCCAGACAAACTGCTTTGCAAGACTAGAAGAAAGGGATGGATATTAGCTTAGTTATACAATGCAAATAAAGCCAGCATACCTGAGACAACCCCTGTTACTCTAAGTAGCTTTTTTCTCTTTTGACAACTACACATTTATGCACATTCCAATTAATAGACCATTTCAACCCAGTGTTGTAATATCAGAATACCGGAAAAGAAAGCAAAGCACCATGGTGAATGAAGCCCTGGACATTTCACAGAGAATTAGGCCACCACTAGAAATATGAATATATCTTTGCACATTTGCTTCTTGTCTGCAGTTACAGCAGTTGCTGTTCCATCATGCTGTTCCACTAGTTTAAACAGTCTTCTTTCAGATGAAAAACTTCTGAAGCCAAACCACTGAAAATCCTTTTGCTCCTCTTTTTCTTGGTTGTTAGGCAGCTGGCACTCTAAGTGGGCCAGACTTAGGCAACTTTCTTCATTGTTATTCCAAATTCTTCTGGGTCCATTCACTGAAAATGGCAAAATGAAAGAAACTCAATTTTGTCAAGCACTGTGGACCTTCTCCTAAGCATGACAGAGGAGCAGTCTTCAGCTTGGTTTACCTCCAGTGGGGGTGAGAAGGAATGTCTTCAGATGCGCATGTCCTGAGTTCTTCAAACAGCAATTTTCTACAAAAGCTGTGGAAATCTGCAGGCTATCCCCCTCTCTTGAGTACTTTCTCTGGCAACAGCTGACACAGTTTGCAGTTGGAGCTTTGCAAACCCGTTATTTTTCCTCACCTTTTTGCCAAAAGGTGATCCCAGCTGGGCTGCCGGCATTTGGAGCCAGTCTGCAGTTTAGTCTCACTGCAGCCATCACGCAGGTAAGCCCAAAAGCTGAAGCATATCAAAGCTAAACTACTCCCCAGATATTTTCCTTCCTTAATTAACTTTTTTTCCTTTTTTCTCAAAACTCTCATTGTACTTCCATTGCTTTCAAAAAGTAATACAGAGAATTCTCTTGTGAGTAATTTCAGCCCTATAAAATTTGCTCAATTACCAGGAAGTGCCATGTAGGAGAGAGGAAAATGTCTCTGTATTCAAAGGCATTTAGTTTGAAGCCTACCAAAGTTCTATTTTTCATTTATAAATGCTGTCACCTCTCCACCAATTACATTGCTAGTTCTACCTTTTTAAAGAACGAAGTGGCCAGGCAAATGAAAGAAAGTACAAAAAACCCTGACTTGCTGGTCATTTAGGAACAATATCATCAGCTGCAATACCCAAAAAATCCTCTTGCTACTGTCACTACTACTCAAAAATAAATATGGTTTGTAGAGGAGATGCATTTTCTTCAAAATGAAAGATTCTGCCTCCATTAGTTTTCTCTGACCCCCAAAGACATGGTGGAGATATATAATGAGGTACTTAAAAAGCTTTAAAAATATTTACCACTAGTTTTCTTACCAGCATTGATGCATTTGAACACACATTACAGTAGACCAGTGTCAGAGGAAAACTTATAGCATAAGGACTACAGAATTTGGCTTGTATGAAGTAGATACATGCAAAACATTTTTTGATGGCTTTGTGACCAAAAAACCAAGAAGAACAAAGAAAACTCTGAAAATCTTTCAATTGATTAAAATAAATTACAAAAAATAAATTGTTTTAAATCTTGATGGTGTTGACTTTAATAATAGTTTCTATTTTAGCTCGAGGCAAATTCTACAGACTGATTACAAAAGCAATGAAAATAAGGCACTGACACAATGTCAACTTTAGAGTAATAATTGCACTGCTATAATAATCTGTTTAATTGTTGTTTATTGTAATTAAATTCTCATGCACACCAGACTTGCAATTTTCCATGTCAGCAAGGTTTCCTTTTATAGAACAGTTTGCCCAAAGCAACCAGTGACACTACTAGACAGACATTAATCAAAGGACCCTGCAAAGCTACACCTGGTATCCTTGAGGCAAAATGTTCGCCAAAATAGAAAACCCACATAAATCGATGCATGGTGGATATGGTGACATTGTTATGCTTGAAAGCAAAAATTTTATCATTCATTTTTAAGTATCTATTATATGAAGTAATATCATGAGCCAATATTATTCACTTAATGACCAAAATACTTCACATTGTGAAGAGTGACAGCTAATTGTAATTAAAAAGACCAATAATTTTCCCATATCCATTTTCCAGATGTTAATGTAAACTAGATTGACAACGTAGATAGACATAACAAAGGAGTCTAACAGAATTCATTTGCACCTGCTCAATACCAAAACATCTCAGAGGTCAGCAGAAAATTCAGAGTTAATTTTAAGATTTTGATAAGTTGAAATGACATCTGGCCTCAAAGGAACATTGAGGGCAAACTCTATAAAAATTTATACCACCAAAGAAGCCTGGATTTAAAAAAAAAAAAAAGATCCCTAAAGATAATTAATATTACTTTCACATAGAGCATCAGTAATGTTGAAGCTTAATGTGAAATAAACACTTGAGTCAAGTTAATCTGATGCTAAAATGATTGGGCAATTTATTACAGCTTAAGAAGGACATTGCCACCAGAACAGGAAATAAAGGTTTTAAAACTTGGGTAATTATTTTCAATCAGAGCTGCTTTCAAGGTCAAATGTTTAATACTAGCCATTATTTTCTCTCTGCTAACTTTGGCAGGCATTTCACATGTCTCATCCATAAATAATTAAAGAAGTAACTGCTGTATCAGCTTAGCCTTTGGATTAAAATTTGAGTGTGCAAGGTAAAGATTTTCTTTTATTTTTTCCTCAAAGAGAGCAACATGTAGTTTATCTGGCCTAAAAAATAGTCTACTGCTTTCTAGTTCAACAATATAAACATTTCCTAATAAGCTTTCTCTGTGATTTATTTTTCCTTTTGGACCATACTCAGCTATTTCAGCAAATTGAGACAAATAAACCTGAAAGTTCTTTGTAAAGGCAATCTGCTAACATGCACACCAAAGAAATTAAAAAGAATCTAAGCTGCTGATAGGCAAAGATGAAGTAATATTTGATGTGGTTTTATTCTACTAGTATTGCAACTATTTGTGAAGAGAATGGAGGGACTAGGTTTGTTTTCAATTTACTTGCTCTTATACCACATTCTAGATCTTGTAATGACTTTATATTAGTTAGATACTTGTATCAGATTGAACTCCACAGACTGGAAAGTTGGCATCAAAGCAAATAAAAAATAAATAAAGGAAATTAGTTATAATACACCGTGTTGATAAATTTTGAAATGCACATTACTTTCTGAGCATCAGCATCTTTCACTAGAGTTGATGTCCTCAGTATTAATCATATTTGGTCTTTCAGACCAAAATTAGGAAAAGGTCCTACACAGCTAAGCACATTCAGTCTAATTCAGTAGTTGAAACACATGCTTAGAACTTCCTTTAAAACAAAATTAAAGAGAGTTGTACTAAATTAAGCAAATTTTTAAATATTTTCCTGTCTATTCTTTTTTTGTGAGTCTACTTGATTAAAATAATTGTTCTTTGCAGGCATACAAGTAATATGGGGAGACAGCCAAGGAATCAGTATTTTACAAGTGAAATATAAGTTGAGGTAATTTTTTACATGTCACAATTTCAACACTAAGAAGCCAAATTGAAAGGAAGCCTTGGAAATAGTAACAGAATTCACTAACAAATTAGAAGAAGAAATCAAGCACAATATTTAGGTATATTAATATAAAATAATGTTTTAAAAAGAGGGGGGAAAGGGAACCAGGGAAATAGGATTACCTTTGGCATTGAGGAAAATACATGGTATTTAAACACAAAAGGACAAAAAGTCTGTGAAACCAAATAGCTACATCCCTTTCAAAAGTGTTTTTGAAAATTTAACACAGTAGTATTTTTACTGAGGCCCACAGTCAGCAAAATAATAAGCAATTGCCTAATTTAATTCCATGTACTCCTTATTTAAATGTAAGAATATTAGAGCTAAATCATTCTCTCAGGAACACTCAGCCTTAAAATCTACTCATTCTATTTGCTTTTGATTATTTTAAAATTGCTTAGATTTTTTTAAAATGTCATAACACACATATAAGTGGATGCCCTGACAAAGTCTCTTTGTATTTAATCTAATCCTACATTATTTCTCAGTGCTTTGTAAGCTCACCATTTCTTAATTAATGCTGCAATTAATAAATTTATGCAATATTTGGCTACACGCAAAGCAGCTACATCACTGCCTACAACAACAAAAAAAGAAGAGCAGGGAAGCTGTATCTAATAAAAAACTCCAAACTGCACAAACATCTGGCAAAGCAAAAAAAGCTTCTTAAAACCTTTCTCTTTGTTTTTTTTTTTCTTGTGGTCACAAATGAGCACTTTTCACACTTACAGACATTCTAATAGGCATAATAGCTTCTCTACTGCCTACCATAGTAGCCAGTTATTATTAACTATTAAACCAATTACTGAGGATTGATTTTTGAAAATTAACTTGTACATAGTACTCTAAAAGTAAATGCCTACTGGTTCACATTACAGCAGCCATTGGGGAATGTATGTTGGCTTACTGCTGCCTAGATTTATAGAAGAACTTTAACATGGGGTCTGTTGAGCTATTCTGTAGGAAGCATTACAATTCCAGTCTTCAGGACAGGGTCAAATGCAGAACCTTATTTTCACATCTTTCCTCTCTGGGACATTATAATTTAGAAAGCAGCTTGCTTTGCCCCAGGAAGAAAAGAAAGTCATGATCAGAGTTTTCCATATGTCACTCTTTAAAAAGTTTTCTTAGCTTAAAATGGAGTCTTCAAATTAAACTGAAAGGTGTATTTTGGAAACAATGTCTACGAGGATGTGGGCTCCCTGCAGAAACTGCTTCCACATGAAAGACCTAGTTTCCTCTAAATCGTTTAGAATTGCTATCACCTGAATGCACATAACATTTTGAGCTTTCAAAACAGGCATAATGCAGAGGGAAAATGTGCTAAAACACTTAATAGAGTTATAGTTTATCTTGCTATTAGGAATTTGATAGTCATAGATGAGCTACATCTTTGATATCTTTTTTTCTGGAAGCATCAGCCAATCATAGAGTAGAACACACAAATTAGCCAATAACCTTATCTGTGCAGAAGATCCTAAATTTTGTTTATAAACTGTCATGTCACAGTATGCTGAAAAGGCAAAGGAAAAAAAGTCTTATCATCAGCTCTACAGTATACCTCTTCATTCTACAGGCAAATTCAGAATCTTGAATAATAGGATCCCTGGAGGCTCTATTTGATAAATTTACAATGATCCATCAAAACAGAAGCTACTTGCTTCAGTTTGTAGATAAAGTAGTGCAAAGCCCTTCCTATTTTTCCAGCTCTTCTTATAAACCACAAGCTGCACATCTGTAAACGGCTGGATGCCAGGTAACACAAAATTCTATGTCGACATGAGAAATCTACATCTTTATGTACTCAGATAGGTGGCTCACCTGGCCATAAATGTAAAAATTTCACTTGATGGTAGAGTGAGGACTGAGAGGAAGAGTGAGCTCAGCATTTTAACTTCTGAGTTAATATTAACTTCCAGAAAAAACTTACCTGCAAACAGATAAACCACAGCTACAGGCCTGTCATTAGTTCCAGCCTTCAATGGCACCTCTACAGTTCCTCAGAAGGGAAATAATATTTTCTATTCCTTCCAATTTCAAGCTTCTTTATTTTTTCTAATCCCAGATGTCATATCTTTCCAGTGCCATGGAAGAAGAGAATATTTTTACATCATATTTTAGCAGATGGAATACGTCCCAGCCAAATTTATCACTGCCAGATGGCTGACCCTTATTTACTGATGAAATGTTAGACACAGAGATAAACTTTCATCAGTTAAAACATCCAGATTTTCTGCATGAAAATGGCTGGGTAGCTCTTCCCTCATCATATTCAGCAGAACCAACAGATCATCAGTTCCCACCACATCACTCTCAAGCCATAAACCAACAGACCTTTATGTGAGATTCTAACATCCTCTGGACTAAATCACAAGATTAGCCTGGAAAGGGCTTAGGCCTTTGATACTTCAATTCATAAGGAATATGCTAAATTATCTTTCAATAGCATTAATCCTGTCTTTGAAACTAATAACTTTTCAGTGTTTGCAAGATAAAAACCCCACTATGAAACACAGAATGAAAGGGCTAGTAGGTGTTACAGACACAAGTAATATATTGCATACATTATTTATTGGCTACTTTTTAGTTGGAGAGTAAGTTCAAAATAAGTTAAGTTCCTGGAGAATAAGTTCTGAATCTAGACATTTTTATTTGGAATGAAAATTTCAGTATCTGGGCAAAGATGAAGATCATCAGCATCTTATGAGAAGGTTAAAAATAAAAAGAAAAATATTAGCTTATCTACTGAATTTATAGGCCTTGACTTCATTACAGAGTGGTTCTATACTATGTTCTCCATTTTAACAGCTTACTAGCTGGGCTCTGCTTTTGAAAATGGTGTTATATGATGCATAGAAAGAGATTCAGAGAAGTAGAAAGAAAAGATGTAATGAAGGATAGACCCAGGAAAGTAGGTAACCCTAAGCTTATGATTCATGGTCCTGAGTTAGATAGCAAACGTGAACTCCAATGAGAAATATAAGGGATTCTGCAAACAGTTTGTTAACACTTTGCTGTGTTAAACAATGTCGCATTACAGTTCCCTGAAATAGCTCTGATCGAAAAATAACAAACTAATGACAAAATGAGGCGTAACACCAATGTCAGCCTTATTAGTTTCTCCAGGTTTTGCCTGTAAGCCAGTAGAATATTCTTTTTTAATTCTCTTTTTGTCTGTGGCCTACCACCTACATACTACCTGTAATCACCTATCTCCTGTCTCATTTCACAGAAAGACAGTTCTTAGAATCTCCTATGGTAGCCAAGATAATGTCTTAAAAGCTCAGCTACTCTCCCCAGCTAATGAGAGCAAATGCACATAGTATAACTACCTGTTTGCTGTAATTTTTCATTAATGCATTTTAAATGGCAACATAAATTTATCTTCCAGAGTAAAACTGGAATTCAGTGTTTCAATTTCAAAAATTCAAAATGTGTCTGTGTATTAAAAAGAATTTCTCTTGATGTCCAGTCTGAACCTCCCCATGTGCAGGTTAGAGCTGTGTGCTCTCATCCTGTCACTGATTGCCTGGGAGAAGAGCCTCATCCGGCTCCTTTCAGGTGGTTGTAAAGAGCAATAAAGGTCTCCCATGAGCCTCCTTTTCCCCAGGCTCCCTCAGCTGCTCCTCACAGAACTTGTGCTCCAGACTCCTCACCAGCTCTGTTGACCTCTCTGGTCAGCACCTCAACGTCCCTCCTGAATTGAGAGGTCCAGAACTGAGCACAGGACTTGAGGTGCAGTCTTACAAGTGCTGAGTACAAGGGGACAGTCACTGCCCTGCTCCTGCTGGCCACACTATTGCTGATACAGACCAGGATGCCATTGGCCTTCTTGGCCACCTGGGCTCACTGCCAGCTCATGTTCAGTGGCTGTCAACCAGCACCCCCAGGCCCTTTTCCACTGGGCACTTTTCCAGTCATTCTTTCCCCAGCGTGTAGCACTGCACATGGGTTTTGTGAACTGCATCTAATGCTTTAACTGGACTGTTCAAGAAGCACTTTAAGAATCTCTAAAATCCAGCTATGAATTGATCACAAATAAGAAGCTCTACTTTCCACAAATACTCAATTTAATATACTCAAGCATAGCTCTTTTAGCAAAGAACACAGCATTTCATAGCAAGGTTAAATGAAGCACATGTCATTGGAAACACTGCTTTAAATTTCTGGACCAATGTGTTCAAGATTATTTCGCTTGCTCCCTTTCCCTTTCTTCAGCAAGTAGAATTAATTCAGTCACATGCTGAATTATGAAAAATACTGAAATGTTGTTATTATATTGCAAAGGTTCCATATTGCAAGAGTTTTGTACCTCCTTGATGCTTCTCATAGGCAACTCCTCTAGACACCAACTCTTCCTTCGTCTCACAGCTGCCAACTGACTTCAGTTCCCCCTCAACCAACCAATCCACTCTTTTATAGCACTCTTCTCATTGGTTACAGCTGCCGCCTGTTACAGTCAGGCCTGCTCCTAATCTTTAATAATTAACCCAGCTGCAACTCTTTAGGGGATAAGATTACTTTCTATACTACCATTATTTACTTATATTCTATCCCCCTACACTGAAATATTAAAGTACTGGAAGAATGCTGTCAAAGAAGCTCCTAATTGTGGCATCATCACTGGGTAGTTCTTATCTCAGGCACTTGTATCTGCCCCATGACTGAATCCATATCAGCCTGGCTGGAAGTTTTCCAAGTGAAATAATAAAGAGATGCGGAATCGAAGCATTCAGCAGTGTGAAAGGCAATACTTTAGTTTTCAAAGGGAGATATTTCAAATCTTTTTTTTAAACTAAAATGGATGTCTAGGACAGGATTAGGCTATAAAATAAAACATATTCATTTCCTTTCTAGTCAGAGCTACACAGAGATAAGGCATTCAATATTATTCAAAATGAAATGACACTTAATATTCTCTTTTACTTGCTCTCTGTGAAGAACCAAATTGTAAAATTTAAGTAATAACCGTGAATCTTTTTTTAATGGTATCTGTAACAGTACCAAGAAATTCTACACCCAGCTGTAACTTAAATAAATTTAGACTCTCTGTAAGGATATGACTGCTACACACAACAAATAATAGCAGCTAGTTCAAACATGAGCCTTAGGATAACTTCTTTCTTGAAAAAGCAGTTTAAACTGAAATTCCAATTTCACTGCTTATTTTATCAGATATCTTTTTACTACAACACTTCAATGACCAGTGGAATACATTTTCACAGTAAAAAATTACCAGATTAATCCATTTTTAACACCTTTCAAGATGCAGATTTTTCAAAATAAATATTACAATAGAATCCATTTACAAACTCTAGTAAACTGGTCATTTTGGATGGAGAAAAAGTACACACAAAACCACAATCCTAAATTGCAGTATACAAGGCCAGTAAGACTTATTTTAAACTGAGTGTCAAATGAGATTCTGAAAATTGTAAATTGTCTTCACCTTTTACTTTTACATGCAGTAGTAAAGTATGTGCCAATGCTATAGGTAATTAATACAAGAGTACAGACTTGGAGAATTTCTTCATATAAGGAGACCTACACATTTTTCTTTAGTACTTAACCAACATTTTTCCACAGGTTCATTTTCTCATTCTTATCAAGGAACTTCATTTTGCACAATATATTCTTCTAGCAAAATAAAAAAATACCTTATTTACTGAGCAGAAGGAGCTCTACATTTTTTCTTCCTCCCTTTAAAATATTTTTTGGTTACATCTTCATTAGCAAGAGCATCACAGTATGAATTGATCTGCTGAACAGAATATCAGTTCTGAGAATAAGCGGTCGCATTTTGTGTGCTTTGGGGGCCTCCAGACCTGTTGACTGACAACCAATAGTGTTTGGAGTGCATTAAGGGGAGATTCTGGAGATCATCTTTTGATTTAATTTCATACATGTTAGATGCAGACTGGGCGAATGACTGGGAAATCTACTCCAAAAGCAGACTAGTCTGATCCAAACTAAATTTTGCAGAGGTACCCTATAAACATCTACTTCAATGTACTTTCTGATCACATTTCCTCTCTTAAAAATTCTGGATTAACTCTCCATTTCATTATATTCATCTCATTGTAGTATACAATGGTCCTCTCCATACTTCCTCCACTCCTTCCTGGTACGTTCCTCATAGTCCGTTCCAGATTATGACCTCCCAGCTTTCTTAAGAGAAGGCCCTTTTCTCAATGAATGTTAAACGTTCACTATTTCTGCAAACTGCACTCTCTTGAGCAGCTGTTTTCCAAAGCTGAGATCAAGAGCAGTGTAGCAGGCTGCTATAGTAACTCTCTGTTTTCATATATAAGGCTCTTCAGGGAAAAAAAAATTAAAGTGCATCATTTCTAACAGCTTTTGGAGTTGTTCAATTTAATGAAAATGCCATGCTTGCTATAGGATGCTAAAGACCTATTAAAAATGCCTACAGAAGAGATAATTCACTATTGAAGTCTGAATAATTTTGAAGTAATTTCTACAGATACCTATTATATTTCTAATGAACTTTATAAGCTAAATCCTTATTATGAAATTCCACTAGGGCCTTTTGTTCTAGGCAATAAAGCATAATGCATAGCATGTGTAAGTTTTGTGTTTATTGGCTTGAGAGAAACAGAGCTGCTTAAAGAATTCTCTATAATGGCTTCTACACCTTTCCTTCCAAAGGGAGGAAAGTCCCAAAGGACTGCTAAATTATGGTGTACCGAAAAAAAAAATACATGACATGCATAAATTTTCTAGTCCTCCACCATCCTCTGTTTCACAACTTTTGCAGGGCTGACCACATTTGCCCAGTCATTGCCAGTCACAGGCTTTTGTCAGTGGCTAAGCTGCCTCTGCTTTTGCAACCTTGTCCAGTAAGGTCTCGTGCTTTTAAAACATACTCAAACTTTTTAACATTAAATCTTCAATGCACTTGGAAACAAGCCTGTTGGATGTGTTAGACACCCTACAGAATCTTTAAAGCATAGCAATACAAAACCATAAATTCTAAACTTCTCCCCACTTAGCACAGGCAACACTATTTTATTGATATTGATGCAATGTACATGACAGTGCTGAACATCTGCTCAGATTAATTTACTTAATATTTTTGTGATAGTATGAGGGGAAAAAAATGAAGAAAGAGGAAATGTAGTTAAAATCTACAGCCATATCTCCCAACATTAGAAAAACGTAATGTGAATTATTGTGTCACATAACTTCTTCCAACAAGAAAGGAGACAGAGGTAAGAATAAGGATATTTTCTGTAAAGAGCATAAACACAGATTCACATTTCCAAAAGCAACATGTGGTGGAGAAAAACATATAAATCTTGAAAAAAAAATAGCACCTTGTACAAAAAATAAACACTTCAGTGCATTTTAGATCATGTGTGTGATAAAGCTGATTTCCTAGACAGACAAAGTGTGAAATTCTTGCCATGGTTCTTATTCTAAATAATTTCAGTAGGTCAGCACTCAGCATGTAGCCTGGAGCAGATCTCTGACTGAAGTGCTACCATGTTCTATGACTCACAAAATGTTTCCTCTTGTCCAGCATTTTCCCCTGATGAAACAAAAGATTAAGAGGATTATATGCCTTTCCTTAGATCAGTGTTGCAGTTGTTCAAGCTCTTTGCAACTTGTGAACATTTTACTGTCTTTCGAACATTTTTCCCTTCATTATTCCACCTTTAATCAGCTTTGTGTCTCCCCGTGTCCCTCCCCCTTCTTTACCCCTTTAAAGAATGACAAAGCTCTCAAAACACCTGAAGACATTCTGAATAGTGTATGTCTCATATTTGCTTCTGCTTAAGTGCAAAAGATTAAATAACCATCGAAGTGACAACCCCCTTTCTGTAAGAAGGACATATTTGAAATAATTCCCCTGCATATTTTTCCATTTTCCTGACTTCTTGCTACATATTTTCTATTTCTCAGTTAAGGCATCTGTACTTGTAAGAATTCATTCTCATAATGGGCTACTAGGGCACCAGCAATTATAAAGAAAATGTAAAACCACTTTTCACTTATGTAGGACACAACTTTATTGGCTCAAGCAGACTTCCTCATTAAGAATACCAAATGCACAGGACAGTCACATATTTCTCTAGACTGTGCTCCTGGAGACTGTAAATATGGAACCCAACTCCTGCCCATCAGTCTCACAGCTGTGTGAGCACAAGCTCATAGCTTGACTAATATTCTCTTTTCCTGGAAGCAAAGGCAGAGCTAACACCCTGGTACACAGCCACACATTGAATAGCCCTAACTTCTGACCTGAAACAGACCCTCAGACATAATTGCAGCAAAATAAGGATGCACAGACTCCAGGTTTAACCAAAGGTGTACTACACATAGACTTGACAATCCTATTTGGATGCAGACAGCTTTTACTCTTGATTCCTTTTGATACATAGCCCTCACCATGTCTTATACTGTGTGTCCTGCAGTCTTGGGGAACCAGAACCTGTACTGCTCCAGTCTGTACTCTTCTGTGGATGTCTGATCTAAATTCCAAAATGTCTGGATCAAACCCAGATCTCTGACAAAACTAATTGTGTCACCTTGCCAGTGTCTACTCCTATTTCCATCCATTTTAAGTGTTTCCATTATCCAGATTTTCTACAGGTCTCAAACATACTCAGATGAAGCATGCTGTGCTATGCAGTACTTTACACAGTGAGGATACTATACAGATAACAGTTAAAAATATGCTCTTATTTCATTTGGCCATGCTGTTGTCTATCTGAATTTGCTTTACTTAGGAGACCTAATTGCTCTTATGTGTGGGAGCCTATACATACACACTTATAAAATTTAAGTAATAAAAACAGTCTTCCCTCTCTTTGTCCTTTCTACCAACATGCTGCCTGTGTGCTCCTGTTTGATCAATGGAATAAATGAAAGTGTTTCTCTGTGTGTCAGCTCTCTGCTATTGTACCTGAATCATAATGCAGCTGTGACCTTGTGCCTTGTCTCTACTATACCAGTAGAGACATGTTGTGGGCAAGTCCCAGAGAAAAGAAGTCTAGCACCTTTCTGGAGATAGTTCCTTGTTGTCACATTGCTAGAAATACTGTCTGCAAGAAGAGTTGAGGTCTCCTCAAACTGTCAGTAACCTCCTCAGCTATGGCCAGAATCCAGGTACAGGCACTCTGACATCTCACTCTAACTCAAAACAAAAATAAAAAGTTACAAAATTTTCACAAAAACAGTGTTCAGGACTAAATCGAGGGCCACCAGTTGGGAGGGCTGTCCAGCAGCTGGGAGAAATCTGCAAATCCCAGCCACACACTGGCTACCCACTGTGCTGGTCAGGCAGGGCAGAAGAAGGATTGCTGACGTCCAGGCAAGCTGCAATCTCCCAGCAGTGTTTTCAGTGATCATTCAGCACCTTTAAACCACCAAAAGGTCTTGACTTAGCCTCAAATGTAAATCTTCTCCTTGGTTAGGCTGTGTGTAGGTTCAACAACTAAGTCTGCATGCTATGAATAGGCTTGGCAAAAATGAGAGGAGAAGAAACCTGCAGCAACCATTTCCCAGCATAAATATTCCAGTATTTTCAAACTTTTCAAACCTTGTCTCTTTGTATTTCAAATTACTGACTGCAGTCTAAAATGGGTAGTTTCCCTGTTTGCCTATTGGCATAGAGTCAGTTTAAACAACCCTGATGCACACCATAGCCCCCATTAATTTGGGTTCTTCAGTGAGGTTCACAACCATAAGGTTGTTTCAGAGTCTAATTTCTGTTTAAATTATTTATTTCAGCAGTCCCTTAGGTGCCTGTATCAGAGCTAGGAAGCAAGAGGTCTTGGTAAATCTGTTGTTAAATATTTTCTTTTTATCAAATACAAATTTCTCTCTCTCTCTCTCTTTATATACATACATACACATTTATATATATGGCTGAATGAGACTGTAATCAGTGAGGTAGGAGACCACTCTACTCTCTTAGTTTCACATTGTGAAAAGGCATCACCTACTGCCAGTCACTGAAGATATTAAAAAACCCCAGCTTTTACAAATGGGACTGTTGGTCAGACGTGCAAAGCCTTTTCTGTTACTTGGCTGTACAGGAATAGCCAATCTTTAGCTAAGTTCCTTTATCTTCATTTGCACAAATAGCAGCCATTAAGCAAAGACTGAATTCAATCAGCTTGTCTCCAATGGGAGATAAAGTTGAAACCATCTGCTAGTTCTTAAAAGCAATGAGGCAAATTTTATTACAGAGTGATTTGGTTACTGATGCCCTTGTTTCAGCTGACACATTGAAGTCTTTCTCTTCTAAGTCTTGCCTAAGGTTCAAAATGAGATTGGAATGCCCAATGCACTGTTTGTAAACATCAGAAAAAAGTGCCATGGAACTACTGCAGTAGCTGTTCAAAAGTGGCATACCAGTCTTTTGGGTTGAGATTAACAAGAGTGATGGGGTCCCCAAAAGAGTCTTACACTGTGTTCATTTCTTTAGACATTTTTGCCTCTGTTCTTGTCCCATTTTGTTTGTATGTCCATTTTTCTTGAAATAAATAGTATGGAAAATTAAAAATTAACATGAAAATTGCACATGATCTTCTGGACTCAATTCTATTATGAAAACCACATCATAGCAAATATTCTGTATAACTGTATTTAAACATCTTCATTGCATTCACCATGGCTAACTGTATTTTAAGTAAAGCCACATGTTAATGCTAACTCAAAATCCCCAGATATTGATACTGGCAACAGTATGAACATCCCTGCTAACTCTGCATTTTCAAAAAATCCGAAGAGGTCTGGACTACTTACTCCAACAGTAAATACATGGGCAGAGACATGTGCTCTCTGAAATCTCATAAAACTCTTCAAATTCCTTTCCAAATCACACCACAAATGGTTGGGTGAAATTGGTCCTTTAATTAGAGTAGCTATACAACATCTATGAGTGCATATACCATGATAAATATATGCTATCATAAGGTATACAACACTTTCATTACTCTTAGGAAGATCAGGTTATTATCATATTGGACTCATTCAAAAAAATCACATTTTCATTCACATTCTCATTCTATAGCAGGCTGGAAAGGTTTGAGCTGAAGTGGTACAGCTACTTGGATGTCAAGAGGTCTACAATTCTTTCTGCTCATAAATGGAAAATAAAAAATTCAGATTATTCTTCACAGTCCTATTGCCCAAGACTGCAAGTTATTAAGCAGTTTGCCAGTTCCTGGCTGCACGGACTGGGAAAGACTGGAAGGTTACAATTAGATGAACTACTAAAGATAAAGATTTGGGCAGAGACTCCCTGAGCAAGAATTTAGGACACCTGAGAGAATTAGAAACCTGAACATACTGCAAGGACTTGGGAACTGCTGTCTTGTTCTGTTAAAAAGCTCTGGCATAAACTGAACATTGAGCTGTTGGTGCCTGACTTCTGCTTATAACTAGATACTTTCTTCTAGCATTTTTCAGCAGTATATAAGGTTAAGCCTAAGATCAAACATTTCATTTGTTTCACCTACTTTATTCTCCCTGTCAAACTCCTGGGAAAATAAAAAATGCTTTTGTAATAAGCTCACTGAACACAACAGCTGTTCACTCTCTTTTCTGAGTGACACAGTTCTGTTAGATCATGATCAATTCTTGTTTTTCACAGTGACACTACTGTGGTAGGAAGCAATACTGGCTATTTAGAAATTCTGTTCTAGCAAAGAAATAAATTTAAAAGTCCTGTCTGCTAGCTCTATTGTAGTGTTATGACATTCAGATTTATGGGAACTGTCTGGACTTCTCTAACTATAATTAGATGGAAGTCCTAGGCAGAGGTCTCCTCTTGCTTTCTTTTCAATGCATACATGATATAAGTAATTACTGGTTTTGCTCAACTGCTCCTGAGAACAGATTTCTAAGTCTGAACTTCATTTAAATTTTACACCATACTATTTTCTTTTTGTCCATCTTCATCAATTCAGAGGTTAAGAAATAATAAAAATCTACTGAGGAAAGAAAACACCAAAAAACCGTAATAAACTCAAGCAGCTTAAGAGGTGTTTTGATAGCAATGGAAAATGACAAACATTTCTTTTGGGCCAGGGAAGAATAAGGGAAATGCATCTGTATTTATTAGACTGAGTCAACTCTTCTTGGGATTTTAAATAATGTAGAAATGCCTATAGAAATCTTTTAAAAATGAAAAATGCAATTTTATTCACAGGAAAAGAATCTCTTGGGAAAAGCTTTAAGCAATTGGAGGGTGGAGCTTATAAAATTTTAAAAGCACAGGTCCAAAATAAACATCTCCTGTAATAAAAAGTAAAATGGCATCTGTTCTATAGATGAAAATATGGATCCATTACGCTGTTGGCAAAATGCTGAATGTCTATAAAATATGGGAGGTAGAATACACTTGTAATTTAAACATGGATTAACAAGGGCTCCAAGTTTTGTATTTTTATCAAGCAATTAGATATTTCCAATAATTAAAGCAGATGGCTTACAGCAGTCAATCTAGACAGAAAAAAATTTCTATTTCTTTCAAAAATACATGAATGGCTTTTTTTGTTTTCCTTTTTTCCCCTTTTTCATTTTATCAGGAGGGATGGGAAAACTGAGATACACATGTAATGTATGGAGAAAAAAAACTAAGATTAGTTTTAATCCCTCAAAACAATGAAGTCAGAGGAACTTAATTTTATGCAGAGCCAAGAATTCAACACATGTGGCCACTAGGAATACATAAAGAGGTGAGTGTATATTTTGAGATTCTGGGTTAGCACATTTGAGAAGGCAAATTAATCACTCTACTCCAAGGGATGAATTAGGTGCTTAATAATCTTGGTGATCTCTGACTACATGGTGCATGTAGGGCACAAAGATACCAATAATGTCTATGGAGCCAGAATTCTCTTTGGGTTTCAAGTTTAAATAAACCATTCTATGCAATCATCTGTAGGAAAAGAAGGCTTGAGTTGTTACAGAGCATTACATTAGCATATCTGGCTGATGTTGCAGCAATATCAAATATCTTTCAAGAACTGCTTGTCTGGAATAGTTTTTCCTCCCTCACTAATGGAAAAAAAAATCATAGCTGAGCTAAAATACTTCATTGACTTCTGCAATATTTCACTCTCAATGACAAATATTTGTCTAACATTGTGTGCTGTTGTGCCATAAAGGTTATGGATCATCTGTAAAGATGTGGACTGTAGCAGGGGACTAATGTTTCCCATTCTACATTTGTAGTGTAGTTCCTATGTATGACTGGATTTTAACTTCATCTTTTTCCACACCTAAGGACCTCCACATACTGTGAATTAATTTTAACCAGTGTTTCCTATATGTATTTTTTATGATTTCAGATATTTCTTAAGAGGTGCATTCAATTACAAGAATTTTGGGTTTTGAAAGGGAATTATCACATCACAATTAAAGAGAAAAGGCTTCTAAGACAAGTTGGGTTAAAGGATACTGTGTGCATATTACATACACCTCTTTTTAGCAAAACAATACATTTCAACTTTTCTTCCCTGCTTCTGAAGTTAATGTACTTATGTAATTTTTTTAATCCCACTACATTCCTCAGTGCCCGCAGAGTGAAGATTTTAGCTCCTTTTAATACATCTAAGACCATTGCCCTACTAAATTCCAGAGTCACTCACTTTTTTTTTTTACATCTACTTCAGGCAGGGTTATTACAGAAAAAAACAGAAATGGAATAAGTATGACTTCCACCTGAAGACTACACATGAACCCTCTGTCTGTGCCTATGATATTTCTTTACCAATAGCAAAATGTTTAATTTGCCAAACTTTTAATTAAACCCAATCAAAGCAGCCAATCACATAGGCTATTGGGTTAGCTCAGAAGACATTAAGGAGTCAAAATATCACAGTTGGAAGTTCAAGAGTTTTATATTAAAAATAATCTATTAAATTCAAATGACTCTGAGGAAAACACTGGGTTATGGCTGTTTTAACAGCGGCCTAAATTAATGCAAATAGAAACTGACTTGTCACAGACTCATAAGAATAAACAGCATCTCAAAAAATCAGCTAATCCTTTCTGATAGAAAAAATGTAGAATTAGTTATGTATGTCTCATTATGTATGTCTTAAAATAAAATATTTGCATAAGCCATCCCAAAGAAATTTCTAAAATTGCTACAGTAATTTCTTTTTATCTTTCCTAATCATAAAAATAAAAAAACAGGAGATGATACTCTTACTATTACCATTCAGAACGAAATCTTGGTCTAAATTTCTGAGACAACAATAGCCTAATTCACTCTACAGGAAAGGAAATCTTTCCCCTTGCTGTCAAAACACTGCCACAAGGTCACTTTGCAGAAACTTTTGGATAAGCTTAAGGAAATATACCTTACATGCAAATGAAGGCTCAAAGACAAGATCAGGTGAGGTGAGCAAAATATTTTGAAGCAGTAGATCTTCTGCCTTCGATGAAATGATGCACCATTCAAGCACTGTTTTAACTGCTTCTCCAAGAAGGTGATACCAGTTTCTTCATTGAAAAAGCAGAATTTCTCTTTCAGACTGTTCATTAAATTGTACTAATGATATATACAAAGAAATGCTAAAATAGTTGTTTCCGTATATTGAACTCCTGAATAGCTAAAATTCATAAATTAATTTTCCTAAAATGGCAATATTTTTTTCTATAGTACACATTACTTCAACAACCTATTAAAGCAGAGTAACTTCAGGTGAGATTCATTACAAAACTAAATCCAACTCAATCACCTGGGTTTTTTCTAAAGACAGAATCAAGAGACACCTCACTTGGCAACCAAGGAAATCCATCTCATTCTGAATCAGTCATCTAAGATCCCTCCTCAGGGTGATTCATTTGTTCTACTTCTCTCCAAGCAAAATGTAGAGAGCCCACCATGATTTATTTACATTTAAACACACATCCAGATACCTAAAGTGGCGTCAGAAGCCATTTAAGTGTCTGAATAGGTAAGTTAGAAACTGTCTCTTCAGCTGACCAACATCTTCTTAGCAGAACAGTTGAGTGTGGTTCCAGGACTCATTTTTTGAGTCAGACAGGCCGCAAAACTCATTGCAGGGGCTTAATCATCAGGAGTTGATGCATATATCCTGTAACACATCATAAAGCAAACAAGTCCATCAGTACTGACTCAATTCAGTCTGTGCCTAACCTCGTAATCCCCCTACATACAAACCCCTCAGCTTTTAGGTGGGTGCATGCACTGTGAAGAAGAATGAGAAATATCCTGGTGTGGATTGTGTAGATTTTTTGTTTGGTAGAGTTTTGCCTTCTGTGAAATGATATAGTTACTGTCACACTAAAATCAAATTGCTGTTGACATGGTCCGCAGTTTATCATTTCTGTAGTGAATAGCTTGTTGGATTTTAACACACATTGAAGCTCCTCCTGCTTAAATGCAGGCATTTTTATGGCACAACAGCATGTGAAGGGTAATACAAAAAAGGAATTTTTTTCTTAATGTCAAACAAAGTCATTTGGCTATCAGAAATACCAAATAGCACAAAGTTAGCTATTGTGTTATTACAGTACATGCTATGTGCATGTTTTAATATGGAACTGTAATGCTAACATAGAGGTAATTTCTAGTGTCTCTAACGTTTCCTTCATTGTACAAAGAATGATAATCAAATTAGTTCAATTTATGAGAATCTATGTATGAGTATATTCCCTAGAAAATTTTACACAATTAATTATGACAGAAAAATAATTTATAAATAAGCATGATATCATTCTCATCTTTTGTTGTTTATCAGTATATGAAATAGATGAGATAAAAAGCCATGTTTTATAAGCTCAATCCCTCTAAAAACCTATTAAACACAAGAGGGTAAAACCTGTACAAGACCCATCATCCAGATTAACTAATTTGATCAATAGAAAAATAGGAAATCTCATTAAGTATAAAGTGTATCCCAGTCAATTGTTGGAAAATCCTTTTTATTTGTGTTAACTATTATTTCAGTTTAGTGCATCAGGTCCTGATTCTCACAGGAGCTTAAATTTGCAAGCAGTGCCCTGAATGCAGCACTGTGACTGAAGTCTGGTGTGCATGTTTTCACAGCATCACAGCCTCATGAGAATCACTTCTGTCAGAAACTAATTCAAAAAGCTGATGCGCTAAATGCTTGAGGATTCCTCATTTACCTGTTGCCCAACTTTTGAGAAGAAACGAGTTACAATGTGTATCAGGATAAAAAAAAGAAGCTGGAATGAAAGCCACTTGAATGACTGTCTTCGCTGAAAAACAAAACAATAAGTATTTAGGAAGTTTCTTGTCCCCAAACAGCACCACTGAAATTAATCAATCCTCCCAAGAAAAGATCTGCCCTCACAGGAATTTTTGTATTACTGCATAGGCTCTGTGAGCCTTTTCAAGTGTGCAGTGAACAGATGGACGTTGTTACAAGCTTTTCAAACCAGTGTTTACTGCAAACCTTCAGGCAATCTGTCATGGTTTTTTGTATTCCCAGGGACTTTTTAAGTTATTGGAAAGGGACTAAAATCATAAATGTTCCTTACTAATCCACTTCTGCTTAATTTACAAGCAAACTTTTATATGCAGTATCAAAAACACGTATAAAAGGTGAAGGCAATTATATGAACCTCTCAAAAATATCAAATCACTTTCGAAGATGGAGTTCTATTCATTGCTGTGTTCAGGGAAGGCAGACTTTGTTGAAATGACAAGATCCTTTCCTAGACAACAAGCCATATTTTTTCTTCCTGTTATTGACAAGATTTGTTGAATGTAGCTGTAGAATAATATGCAAAACTACAAGCTTCGCTCTCTGCTCTTCCGTCAATAAGAGTGTTCTCTGAACCACATGAGACCTAGAGTAGTTTCTAATTGTCCAAGCTAAGGAGCAAAAACTGTTGTGCCCTTATTACCAAGATTCTCATTTTACCCTTACCTAAGCATTCATGCAGGTTTACAATGCAGAAATTAAATATCTCCCTCAGAGGCACTTGTGGAAGTGTATATTTTTTACACTTTTGTTATTTCCTATAAGTAATACCTGCTGCCTTATTTTTATAATAATATATGTACTTTTTCTAAAAGCTTCAGAAATTACTGTGTTTGAATTTTTTAACTTTTATGAAAGTCAGATCATGACACAAAAAGTAAAAAAGTATGGTGTGATCACTAACAAATTTTCTTCCAAATTTCATAAAAAGGAGCAAAATATAGCTTAAATTTCTGGTCAGATGACAGTTGCAGAGTTCCCAGATTCTATTTCTCCCAATGATTTCACTAATGAGTCACTACATCTGTCATCAGACAGTGCCAGTTGTAAATTGCTGACAGGCACCAACCACAATTTGAGAGGATTCTTTCACAGAGTTTCCTACTCCTAATAATATCATCATTGATGTCTCTTGTACTTCAAATGACAAAGGGTCATCAGAACAATATTTTTATTTGTCTAACCAGCAACAGCAACCATCTAATGCCTAGAGATACCCTGACAGATCATTTAAAAAATCATAGTTGGTAGACGATAATTGATGAAAGCAAAAAAATGCCCACAGCACAACTGAAGCCAATCCCTTCAACTTACAGAATAGTTTGACCTATGAAAGCAAAAGCTACCAATCTTGAAACTCAGAATAACATTATTTTAATCTGCATCACATACAGTAAGAAAAATGCTTTTATGCTTAAGGTTTTTGCCATGGGTAACATGGTGTTTCACAGATTGGAGATCCTGGGGTTTCTTTATTCATATTTACATGATCATTTAAAAAAGCTTTAAACCTCTTGCTCTTTTTCGTCACTCCATTTTATGCCCAAGGACAAACCAGTCTGGTTTGTGAAGCTGCAAAACACAAACAGAACCAGCTCACACACTGAGCAGGTGATGAAAGTCAAACTTCCTCATCAATTATTTCTCATGCTTATGAGTATACAGAGGGCTTTGCTGCTAGTGACAGAATGTTGTCTGGGCAAATCTGTCCTACTGGGCCGAGGGTAAACTTCCTATAAGAGCCAGGCAACCAAAACCATAAGGAAACAGTATGTGTGGTCTTGACAGTCTTTCAGTTCACCAGTTCCAAAAGACTAAGTGATTCACTACCCAAAATCTTTGACATTTCCCTGGTAATCTTATACAAATGATGCAACTCAGCCTGAGAAGCCTCGCTGATTCATTCTGGGAAACATCTAACAGAGCACTTGTCCATCCATCCACGGGATGAGGAGCAATGATAACCCTCCAGCAAGGCCAACAGAGCTCACTTCAGAGATTCTGCTTTTCAGTCAGAAAAAAATTAAAATCACTAAAAATGCATTAAGTTACACAATAAGTTTCTAGAATTCCTGTATTAATGTATAGCTTTTACAGGTCGCGGAGCAATAATCCAACTAGCACATACAAGCCAGGAAAAGCTTGGCAAGCTGGGAATATTTTTGTTGGCATTGCACAGTAAAAGGGGTTTTAAACTTCAGTGAAACCACATTGTTACCCAAAGCATGTGAACGTATTCAGAAACCATTTCAAAAGTCAACCATCTGTAGATTTTGAAGCTATGGGAATGCTACAGGCAGCTGAGCATTTCTATTGCTTGATAATGAGCAGCATGATAAATCTCAAATGGACCCTTGTTTTCCAAATGGTGAAAGGAGTATGGATAGGCCTACCAAATGCCTCATGTCCCATAAGGTTCTTGCAGACATTTGCTAGGCAAAAAAGAGTCTTTCCTGAACCTTAGGGGCTGAGGTCCACCCCATGATTGGGTACGTGGCCGAATAAAACCTTCTTACCACAGTGTCTACGTGCAAAGGTCCCACTACAGCAGTGTCTGTAGGCTGGTAACACTGCAGAGAGGCTGCAGGAGGTCACAGCAGCAGCAGCAGCAGCAGCAGCAGCAGCAAAGCATTCCTGTGCATGCGGGCACTCAGGACAGCAGATGAAAAATGCACTGCATGCAGAGGGTTTTAGCCTAGACATCTTAGAGAATGAACAGGCATTACATGCATCCATACACATTATTGCATGCATATTCATAATTCATGGAGCAACAGATGTATTAGGGATCATGGCAATTTGTTCATCTAAGTTACTCATTTATTATATCACCTTTTCTGTGGTGTTTAGCACACAATGCTCTAGTCAGGAAGAATCTGCCTATCCACTCCTTAGATCATCAATAAAGAGGAGTGTTGTGAAAAATATTTAAGAGGTAGGCATTGACAAAAATAAAGGGATATAATAAGGATATGATCTGATATATATTTTAACATATTAATAAAAAAGCGTCTGCTACTGGCCATCTATTAATGACTCAGTAAAGGAAAAAAAACAGTGTATTGCATGATGACGGTCTTATGTCCTTTAATTATTCCACAGATTAAGATTTATTTTCAAGTTCCAAGATATGACTCAAGGAAAGAAAGTGTCCAGATAAAGATCCACAGAGAGCTTATGTAAAACTTTTACTAGTAGCTGTTTAGGAATATCAGTACCCTAGTCCTGCAAAAAAAGTCCCCAGCAAAAACTAGTAGAAACGTCTGCATTGGTCCAACTTTGAAACCATCTATTAAAAACAACAACAAAAAGAAAAGAGGCCTATTTCTGCCTGGAGAAAAGAAACATGGGAACACAACATCAGCTCTGATACATAAGCCACCCATGTACACAATTTTTACAAAGTTCATTTCCAGGAATGCATAAATCTCTTCTGTTATCACTATTTCTAAAAATTCCTCAAAAAAAAGCACAGTCCTCAAGGGAAACAGTAATATACTGAGGTTTTTAGGATTTTAACACTAGTACAGTCATACTGAGTCATTTTACAAACAACATATGTTTGCATCCTCTGTCAGATAGGATGTGAACCCCCTCTAGGGAGACTTCTTAAGTATTTAGTCTTTTTATACATTCCTCTTCTCTGTTCTCATTCAGTTCCTCCATAGCTGGAACCTCTTGAGTAATTTGTTATTTATCAGAATAAATATTTTTTTTCTCTTTGATGAGGCTTTATCTATTTACTCTATTGCTTTATAGTAAAATATATGCACAATCTTTTTCTTTGCAAGGTGATTTCAAGCACTACAGTTAAGGTCAGAATGTAAATAAAGAAATTGATTAAGTGTCAGTTTACCTAGATTAGCTACATCTTAAAGGATTTTTAAGAGATTGCAAAATGTTTTTATGCATTCTGAAAATAAATAAAAAGTAATACCTCTGATAGAGTGGGAAGAAAATCTACAGTATATAAGGCTTATACTGAAATCCTGATTTGATTTATAATTATAAAGAAAGTAAAATGGATGTTTAGAGAACATCAGGAGCTGGCTACTAGAAAAAAAACAGTTGCAAAATTAGAAAATTTAAACTATTCTGTTTTGGCTTTGGCATGAGATAATTCTCCTTGTAATAAAGACATCTTTCCTTTAGAACATTATTCTCACAAAACAAAATTGTGCTCTATAGCACAGCAAAATCAAATACTAGAGAATATAAGTCATGATGTAGTGTAAAAAGTCAGGTTCTTTTGCATGCAAAACTCAAGGAGTCCAATTTGGATCACATCTCTGTTTTAAGAGTACATTTCATACAGGATAGAAGAAAGATAATTCACTTTGTGCATTTGTTTCTATGTTGAAA
>NW_005054342.1:316513-326775 GCF_000277835.1 Geospiza fortis | reverse complement strand
CACAGACAGTTAACAAATCTAAGGTGTTTTCAAAATTACACAGGTCATGAGAAATGCACAGACACCTGACTTGTTTTCAGGACTAGACTCTGTTTTGATGTAATTTCACTCAAAGCCACAAAAATTATGCCAATTTTTAGAAAAAATATCTTCCACAGTTCATACCAGACAGTGTTTAGAAGTAATGAGAGAGTTAACCACAGCCAGACCGCCAGGCAACAGAACTCTATTTATTCACAAATGCTGGTACAACAGGAAGAAGACCTGGAAGGCAGCATGATGGATTGTCTACTCCATGCCCATCAACATACTCAGAAAAACAAAGAAAATTAATTGATGTATGCATATTGTTAATGCTGTTTGTCTAAGATTTTTAGGAAGGCCCGGGAGACAGAGCTCAGCTGATCACACATGCAGGAAGACAAACTGAGCCCACTTTTAATTAGTGGAAATACTGGAACAATAACAGCAGATTCCCTATTTCCCTGGCAAGGACGCTTGAATTCATGCAGTAACCTTCAGAACATGACTCTATGTGGCATAGTGTACTCCAAAATCATAAAAATCAAACAAATATCTTTATTTTACAGAAGCAAGCGCAAATACTCAATGGTAATATGACAGAATGAGACAATCAGTTTTGTAGCGTTAATCCAAGCAACCAAAACTCTTCCAGGGTGAAACCACTGAAAGCAAAACTACTAAGTTCCAACTATCCTTAGTTGTTTACAACACGTAAAATTTATGAGCATCTAAATAATTACACATCTTTCTATCTCTTATATCTGTTTAGAATAGATATTGGCTCTACCTCATATGTGAGATAACAAGGAGGGCCCTATGAATACTATTAATGTGTCCTCATAATTTTTTTTTCTTCTTTACAGGATAGAAAAGAAAAAAAAAAGAGAAACTTGTCAACACTCACAACAACTTGTCTTGTTTTTAACACAAAAATATTTGCCATTAAACTAAATCATAAAAGACAATCACAGATTAGTGCTAACAAATACATGACAGAAAAATGCGCCACATGACCTTACAAGAAGGAAAGTGCTGAAAAATTGATAGTTTAGCAGGAAGTTTAGAATTTAATCCCTGAATGTGCTACTTATCTGCCCATGTAGTTCCTAAGAAGATATTCCCACTGGGACTTGTTAAACAGGTTAAAATTATTTGTATAAATTATGGTGGGGAAGTCAGGCTCTTAGGGAGCAATACAATATGGATTGTTGTTAATACAGCTTTTGAGATGTTGAAAGAGAAAAAATACTCCCTTCCAAATAAAGACATAAATAAATATCTAGAAAAGGAATATCTTCCTGAATCAGGGACCTTCAGATGCTGCACGTAAAGGAAGCATCCAGGAGCCACCTTGACCCAACAGAAATGTGACCAGATAGTGATTCCCACAGCAGTATCCCATTTGGGGTTTACACCAAAGGTGCATCTCAAAGTACAGTTTTCCAGGAGCAAACTTTGCCCATCCACTCCTCGACTCACTCATCCTGAGGGCAGTTCTCACAACGTGCCACCCATGCCTGCTCACTGTGGGAACTGCTTCACTTTCATAGCAGAGCTGACTAAGCACAGGGGGCTCACCTCTTCTCTCAGCCCACCTGCAGGCCCCCACCTCTGCCCTCACACATAGGCTGACCCTGAAATGAGCCAGCTGAGATCCCAAACAACAGGGAAGGATATGCTTTGAGCTGTTTGTTGGGAGTGTTGTTTTTCTTGCTGGATTAGCTCCCAGAACCAGTCATTTGGATTTCACAAGTGCTAAGGCAGGGAAAAAGCAACAAATTCATTAGTTCAGCAGTAGGTTTAGTCAGGCTGAACAGTAACAAGCAACCTGATCTTTCATCATGGGAGTCAGTTCGTGGTAAGGGTTTGTTGTAAACCAGATCAGTGAAAAAAAAAAAAACAGGATTAAAAACAGAAGAGGGTATGAGCTCTAGATAATATGACTCATACTTTTCCAAGAAAAAACTGTAAAAACAGTTACACTGACACAACAAAGGAGACAGTGATTTATGAGGGGCAGAAGAGATGAAAGCAGCCAAAACCAGAAAGGACTATGACCTTCCAAAATCAGACTTGTCATCAGAAAAAATCATAGTATGAAGCCTCAATTAAACATTTTTTCAAGTGTTATCTTTCAATTATTTACTACAAAAATGTCTTATATACAATTTTCAGCCTTTTTACCAGGAGATTTGCTCCATTTTTGTGCATGCCCTACACATCTCAAGTGAAACACTGAGGATTTCCAGTGAAAACCTACATGCACATAGCCAACCTGATTGCCTTTTATCTCCTAGTCTGTTGAAATGCTTTTCTATATTTTTCTCTCCTTCCCCTTGTGCCCAAGGTGCTGAGAGCTAATAGCTTGCTGTCAGTGCCAGTGCTTTGTGGAAGGGAATGGTTCTGAGCTGATCAGTTAATAGCTGAGAGTGAACAATGGCAAAAAAATCTCAACAGTCATAGCACATATCCACCTGCTCTCATTACCCTAGATGGAACTCAGAATTGCAGCTTCTACTTCACCCTAAAGTTTAAACTAATATCAAAAAACAGGGGATTTTAGGATTAGTAGCAAACTCACACATAATCATAAATAACACCACGAATATATGGCTTCTGAATGCGCATGGTACCTGTATCTGATTTCTGTGTTGCTCTGAGACCTGGTAACAAGCTGTATTTCCACTGCCCACTGACTCTACTCCAAATCCCTGCATTTCCTTGGAGAAGAACCAAGCCCTGAACTTCTTTAGTGCACACACAATTCCTCAAATCCAGCATAGCAAATCGACTCCTATCCTAGACATAAACATCATGGAAATGTATCTGAATGCGCCACTTGATTGAACATACTCTCATTCTTAGGCTGATGCAGGCTGCTTCTGAATTTTCTTTGGTTCTCTGTCCAAGAATTGTTGCCCTAGAATTTCTCAGCCCCATTTGACTCCCACCTCACAAGCTGTGAAATCATTTGCAAGCAATGAACAAGGCATAATGTCTCTGCAGAATTATACAGAATTATTATCAAGTAGTTGAAAATTAATGTACTCTTAGCTGTGAGAAAGACAATAAGTCAAAACACCTTGCCTACTGTTTAGGACTGAAAATAATAAAGAGTATCTGGCAAGTCATATTCATAACCTATGAATTTGTTAGGTATCCTTCAGGGGTTTGTCCTTGTCCCCAGCTCAAGCAAACCCTTTCTATGTCATTTTGTGTATGTGAGTTTCTTTGTAAACTAAAAAAAATAAATTAATTAATAATTTTGAAAACCAGAAAATACTAGTTTTTTGAGGTTTTTTTAGGGCAGTGCTATGAGTCTAACACTTAGCACACTAACATTTTTTAAACCATGTAGGTCATGTAAATATGCAATGGTTCATATGTCACATGCAAGTCCACTATAAAATGTCAGATACTTACTATTCCAAAGCTTTGAAATCAATAACAGCAATTAAACACATTGAAAAGAACTGTTGCCCTTTGGTAACTTATACCTCCTGTAAGCAGGTACTTCACACTTTCCAGCAAAGCCAAATGCTGCACTACTGACACTGGTTAGAGTCTGTCTATGAGCACATAGCTAAATGTCATTAGCAGAGCTGTGTTTCAGGAGGGCTTTATTTTTATGTGCATTTAACTACTTTCTTTGAGTCTACTAATTTACAGCTATGTTTGCTCCAGATGGAAACATTTAATCTAATCTATGCCTCATTTTCCATACTGCTCATGACAAGGCTTTCAAGACACTTAAGAGAGAGGAGGAGGGAAAAGTGATCTGTGAGATGTTGCGAATGATTAAAGGCTCTGCAACTCCAGAAGGAGCAGGGGGATGTTTGGCATGCTACTTACACTTTTTATTACCAAGCAAACAGGAGAAATAAACTCCTTTCTGTCACACCACTCTGCATCCAGCAGCATTCATACAGAAGCCTTGTGAACAGTGGCGGCAGGGACAGACTCAGCATCTGGTGCCCTGTTTTGCAAGTCTCAACTGTTTTGCTCTGTGTTCCACCAGCGAGACCAGGGCATAGAGACTGAAAAACCAGACTCCCTGAAACACTCCCATTTGTTGAACCAAGATATTGGCCCAAATCCTGGTGAGACTGCATCTTTCTTCACTGGTACCTGCTTCTGTTGAAGTGTCAGCATGCTAAATATTGTAAATCCCATTTTGAGGCATCCACATCTTAGGTGTTACAGAGGTCCATAGACATCTATGTCAGGTTTGCAGCCCAGCTCCCAAGTTCCCAGGCCAGGGATAGGTGCAGCAATGCTGAGTTTCCTTGTGTTCAGCCTCTAGGGCACCTTTCTCATCGAAGGATAATGCAGCCTTTTAAAAATTTATCTTTTCAAAGCACAGATTGAAGTGGTTTAATCATTAACATAACGTATTACACCAATCACACACAAGCAAATCCATAATTTAAACTACCAGGATTCTGTATGGAAGATTACATCAATAGTTAAGAACTGAGGATTAAGTCAGTTGTTCACTTTTACTTTGGACAGCTTTAGTTTCCACATCTGTGAGAGGAGAGATGTTAGAAAGGGCAGAAAGGAGTGGCTGAGGAGAGGGACCAGATGTTTTGTGCAGAAGGGTTAAACATGTTAGGGTTGGAAGAGGGATGTCTGAGGACAGAGGAGGGAAAGATTTACAAAATCCTGAGGAGGGCAGATAAAGTGGATAAAGAGCTGTTCTTCCCGAGATGTTGATACATAGGAAACTCCTATAAATGGCTACTAAGAGATGCAAGGCTCCTTACCCAAACAGTCAATAGCTCAAGTCTGAAAGCTGATGCTTTCAGAGAGAAAAGGTGAGATCAGAGGTATGTAGAATCTCTGAACAAACTAGACAAAATGCAGTCAGATACCCAAAATACTATTTTTACTTTAAAATTCAGTGGAAGTACATAGGTATCTTGCTTACCAAAAGAAATGTTGTGTTTTTATAACTAAGACATAAGGTATGTAAGCACCACCCAAAATAAAGATCATCTGAGACTGGTAGGAAGTTCACAGCTTCTTGGTGCTTGTGAAAGAGTAAAAAATTGAGCTAAGAAAGGGCAAAGGAAAAACAGCCCTGCTAATTGCTGATAGCTCCTCATTTTTAAGCAGTCAGTGACATTTCTGCTCTTTCATTTTCTGATGGGTTTCCCTTTGATCCTCATAAAGATAATCATCAGTACCATAACCTGACAGGTAATGTGTTAAGCTGTGCATTTAGTTTTTCTCTCCCCTGTTAGCCAAATCCTGCAGAGGCCAATTATATTGTCTATACCAGTATCAAACACAACAGGACCTATCGTTTGGTGTGCTAATGATTATAAATACTAAACTACAGTCTGAATAAGGATTGTGCTGTGAAGTTGTGTTTCCACTTTACTTGAACTGCTTTTGAGTAGAAACACATTTTAACTTGCAATGTAGATACTTTCTCAGGAGTATTATTTCTGACTACAGGAAGACACCTGTGTTGTGCTTCCTTCTCTAATTACAAAGGTCAAATAATTCACCAAATATGAGTTTTTCAGGTCTTGTCATTTTTCAACATCATGATTAAGTATGATCTATGTTTCATTTATTAAATCCATTATATAAATAATAAATATAACGCTTTGTCAATATTTGATAAAGCTGCTAAGAATTTCTGTTTGAAAAAATTAAAAACAGAGAACTCTGCTCTCAGGCAAAATATATAGACTTTCCATTGAGGTTTGAAAACTTTATAATCATCTGTTTTGCAACGGCATTTCAGGCAATTTCAATGTTAAAAAGAACTTCGTTTTTGAGTGAAGACAGAGGCGTTGCAAGAACAGAGAGCAGGAAATTGAATGCTTCAGTGAAGAACAATTAAGGTTAAAGAGACATTCTTGATAGTATATCAGGGTAGTGATAGATGAGCAGCCTTATATTTTTTACGCACGGCATTTCTTTTCATAGTACGAGAGGTCTAGAAATTAAAGCAATGTTTTAAAATGAAGCCACTTGACTTTTGTAATACTGGTTATTGTTAGCTTCCTATATAAAATACCCATGACATTTTAAAAATTAGACTGAAGGTTAAAGTCCTTCACTTAGAAAGAAAGAAGCTTTCTCTAAGAACATTTTAAATACTGGTTGAAGAAAATTGTTTTTGAAAACCTTTGTTTATCCAAACTTCTCTACTTGGCTCAGTACTCAAAAACCATGTATATCAAAGTTAGTTTGATGAAGACATGTACATTTATGTAGCTGTGGGCAAGGACTTTGGAAACCATTTCTAGGAAGGGTAATTGAAGGAGTCTGGGCAGTTAGGACTTCACACAAAAACCCATGTGTTCTGTGGTATCCTCAACTGAATAGAGACTTAAGGACATCTGTGTAAAGTTAAAGACACAACCAGGGATCTGGGTAAAATCTGGAATTTCAGGCAATTCTATGGCCAGGAAGGAGGGAAGGAAGGACAGCTATGTGGTCCTAAGCTCCTACCTGAATAAGAAAATCATAAAATAACAGAATCATAGAATACCAGGTTGGAAGGGAACTTAATGAGCATCTGGTCCAACTTTTCTTGTCAAAAGCACAGTCTAGACAAGGTGGCCAAGCAGCCTGTCCAGGTGAAACTTAAATGTGTCCAGTGTTGTGGAATCTATCTATTTCTTGAGGAGATTTTTTCAACAACTGATCCGTTCTCATTGTGAAAAATTTTCATGTGTCTATTTGGAATCTCTCTAGGAGTAACTTGTATTGTTACCCTTCATCACTTACATGTCACTCCTCATAAAAAATGAGTTTTCATCTTCTTTGTAAAGTAGAAGGTGTCCTCCAGCCTATAAAATGAACATCATACAATTTATTTCATATATGGGAGTACAGACAAGGGGCTGAGAGACCCAGAAACCTGGCAATATTTGAAGGTTTCAACACTGTTGGCTGAAGAAAGTGCATGTGCCAAGATGAGTGGGAAAATTCGTCCTTATAGTGATGAGGATTAATTTGCTAAAATTTTAAGTCCAGCATAGAAAAGGAACCTTTATGTGGGTGCTCTTTCTTCCTGTTGTCCAAAAGCAAAATAGCAATAGTTAATGTCACCCTGTACTAAAAACATAAAAGAAATGTTAGAAGAGTTTGAATAACTTTAACCAACCTGGTAGAAACAGACTTTCCCACGGAAGGATGCAGTGAGATCTGCTTTTTGCTTTTGTCTTTATTCATGTCCTTTAACAACAAAAGATAATTAAATACTGAACACAAGGGGCAAGAGAATGAAACATCTACCGAGTGAGATAGATTTATTACAAGTACTTACAGAGAGAGGTAACTTTGATTACAGGCATCCTTGAGAACCCTTGCAGAGTGAAAGGGCAGGATGTTAAGCCATAAATCCCAAATTACTATTATATTCTAGTAAAAAAACCTTGATAACGTAGTTTGACTAAACTAAGGCTTTGCGGCCTTTGTAAGGGTAAAGATCCCAACCAAGGATTGTCCTTAAGCACATTTGCAATTTCTTTATGAAGGTTGTCATGATGAGAGAAAAGGAATTTTCTCTTTATATAAAAAGAAGGTGCTCCTGAGCACAGTCACTCAGGAGCCCATTTCACCCTGTGTGGGTTGCTCTGGAAGATGAAAGCATACACTCACACCAGGTGTTCAGTCTTTGTGACCCCAGGGCAAGGATTTGTTTGTACATTGTGTCCCACAGAGGCACCCATTCACTGTACATAGCCTGTCACTGGAAGTGTCTCCACAGATGCTGTAGGTTTGCAGGCTGCCAGGCAGGCATGTGCCCGACTGTCCCCAGCAGCGTCACACCCATTGCCCAGGACAGACACACACTGCCAGCTCCTTCAGAACACAGGCTCAGCCATGCCATGAGAGGAGAGCTGTGGCAGACAGCTCTCAGGGACTTCCATCTGGGTCTCATTGCTGCATTGCATTGCATTCTGTTGCAGGGTTGCTGAGTCTCCAGTCACAGTTCCTTCTTCTTTTTTTTTTTTTTTTTTCTTAATTTCTTCACTAAGGCATAGCCTTTCATCCTTCCTTCTTTCCCTCAGCTGTTTTCCCTTTGATATGCCTTTGACATCTACCTTTCTTCACCATAGGAGAGTTTCTCAGAAAGAGCTGGGTCTGATTATACAGCACTTAGATCTCCCCTTGCTCCCACCAGCTCTTAAAAAGATAGGTGGCTAATTGGAGCCAGCTGCTTGGCAGGTTTTCCACCTATGTGGTAGTTCAGTCTGTCACAATGAGATGACAGTGGGAATAGACCATAAAAATCCTTGGAAGTGAAGACAAGCAGCTCACATTTGATATACAGAGGAGAAAGCATGTGGAGGGAATCAAAGACAGGGGCTGCATGCTCAACAGATCCGGAGAGAGATCTTTAATGTAGTGCTGAGGCAAGACAGCTTGTGTCGAGGGAAGGGGTGGCTGCAGCGAGGAGATGGGAGGTGATCGGAGCCTTGTGATGTGGTTTAGTGCTGGAAACGAATAAGAAAACCCAAAGCTGAGAAACATATTTAGGAAGCATCAGCAAAATTTAGGGAGTGTTGATGTAAAGACCAAAAAAAAAAAAGAGGATTAAGTCTTATGTGTTTGCCATATATGACTGAAAACTTAACAGGAACAATGAAAATACTGCAAATACACAGACTGATGTGAACATAAAGACTCCGTTTCCTCCACCTTTTTCCCACCTTTTCAACTCCCTCACCTCAATTTAGCCTCAATTTCTAAATTCTACATTCTGTGGCTAAATTCTACATTCTGTGGTTAAGAATTAGGATCAGAATGAGAAATATGCTCATTATTTATTCTAGGTATAAAAATCTACTTAGCATTGTGGCTTCAATTGTGTTCCTTTAGAGTCTTAGTAATAAATACAAGATTTTAAAATGTATGCAGCCTATCTTCTTTAATCTTTTCTTATATAAGAGGTATGCTTTAACATATTAGAGTAGCATCACAACATACCATCAAAAAGATTTCATTTCATAACTGTAGTATGAAATTATGTCTGCTTCTTGTCAATCCATCATTATACTAATACAGTTGAATATGAAGTATAAGTTGAAAGAAAGAAAAAAGTGGAAATTAAAAAAGGAAAGAGTAGAAGAAGGCAAAGAGGAAAAAGAAAAAGGGAAAAAGGGAAACCACTTCCCAATCAGCTACAGGTGGCAGACGTTACATGCTCAGATGCTACTGCATTTTATGTAATAGTATAGCCCACACAGAAATTTCAGGAAAATTATGCAGTCTGCTACCTAATAATTTTTTTTTCAGATTAGGATGTAGCTTAATCTAATTATGGACTGCTGAATTTAAGTATCAGCTTTTATGCATCCTGTTTATTGTACACTTGCCAATTATGTCTAATAAAGACTGACATGTGAAGTTCAAAGGAGTAATTCAGAGAGTTAAAATGGGAATCGCCCAAATTAGCAAAACTCTATGGCCAAATCATGATTCAAAGAAGTCAAAGGGAGCTTTGTTTAAAAAGGCAGTGCATTTACAATTGGGCAAATGAGGGTTTTCTAAACATGGGTGGAAATCAGTAAGGAGTTTATTTAAATCCTGGTTTCAGTTAAACCAAAAGAATTTTTGACTTTTTTCCCCCTGTAAGTTCAGGTTGCTAACAGTCTGGTTTTTGTTCTTCCCTGAATAGATCTGAAATGCTTAATGCATCATGTAACTTTGCATCTTGTCTGGAACACACACAAAGTAAATGTAAATACATCTATATACACCATCTGTTTACTGAAGCCACTTGCCCTGGTGTCTCTGAGCTTTTACAGCTAAATTGAGCTGGACTTAGGCAAGGTCAATGGCATCTCTCTGTTGGATCCCCTCAAGACCAGGTGGGTTTTGTTGCAGCACTGATGTCTCTCCAGGGTGAGATAGAAAACCAGAATGCTCTTGATGCTTATTGAAGTTTCTGTGGCATTTCTCCTAAGATTAGTATTGCTAGCATCAGCATTGATTCATATGACCTGACTAATTTCCCATTGAAGCAAAATGGTTTTTTAGTTTCGTTTTACTCACTTCATGTTGCATATTGCTGGGCAACTAGCTTCACACCACTGAGCAGCTACTGAGATTCATCTTATGGCGCTGCATGTCAATGCCAATAGAAGTCTATTTACAGATTTCTTACTTTTGACACAGTTTCCCTCTTCGGAGACTTAATAAAGGCATGTAATATTTTAATGGTTTGGGAAGGATGATAGGTGTAGAAAGAGCATTGGATCCTGCTG
>NW_005054342.1:282010-316493 GCF_000277835.1 Geospiza fortis | reverse complement strand
AATTAGGGCTTAATTTAGATGCTTTCAAAATGTTGTGGCAAACTAATAGTATGAAATGAAAGCTATGTCTGTATTAAGCAACTAGTATTGCACAATGGAGCAGAAGCAGAACACTGCAGCATGGAAGAAAATGGTGTTGAGAACCCTACACCTTCACTAGGTAAGAGCTCAGGAGTGTGAGTTTACAGCAGATGTACCCCAGTTCCTTGGGATGGGCAGCTCAGCACACTCATAACATGAAGCCCCTGGGGGACCAGAGGGGAGACCAGCCATCAGGGCAGACACTCTTGCCTTGTGAAGGCTTGGAGTGCATGTGGCACACAATGTCATGGCAAATTCTGGGATAGCCTCTGTGACAGTGGTCACAAGGGTTCTTGAATGAGGCAAGAGACGAGAATGTTGATTCCATGTTCAGAAGGCTTGATTTATTATTTTATGATATATATATTACATTATAACTACACTAAAAAGAAATAGAAGGAAAGGTTTCCTCAGAAGGCTAGCTAAGCTAAGAATAGAAAAGAAAAAAATTATAACAAAAGCAGCTGGCTGGGATGGAGAGAGAGAGCCAGCTCTGCCGTGACTGGTCACTGAATCAAAACATCCACATAAGACCAATCACGGATGAGCCTGTTGCATTCCACAGCAGCAGATAACCATTGTTTCCATTCTGTTTCTGAGGCCTTAGCTTCTCAGAAGGAAAAATGCTAAAGAAAGGATTTTTCATGAAAATTATATCTGCGACAAGCCTCTCCAGAAAAGGTGTAGCTAACACTCACTCAAACCTCCCTGCAAAGCAAACCAAAATGTGTTAAATGGGTGCAACACAGGAGTTCACCTCAGCAGGATATGTTGGGCCCAAATCTGGATGCTGGAGTAGCTGCAGTCTGCCAGCCAAGACTCTACATTCAAAGCACTGCCACAGCTTGCTTTCTTTTTTGGGAGGCAAAAAAGAAAGATACAACAGATTTCTGCATCTATCTCTGCATCTGTGTCTTTGTGATGATGCATTGGCAAATATTTTTGTGTGAAATGCTTAATTTCAATGAGTCTTAAGCTAAGGCAGCTAACTACCCTGGTTTTGAATAAACTGCTTTTGAGTAAGATAAGAATGGCAATTTTAAAAGTAGCTTTCCTATCGTCTTTTTGTATTACAAAATATTATGAGGCTTACCTAATATTATACCAGAATTATGAAGTGTAATTACAGAAACTATTTGATCCCAACACTCTATAGATAATCAAAGGCTCAAGATGAAAAATGTACTGATTTCTGGTAGCTATTATTTCAATCAAATTTAAAATGTAAATCTTTTTCATTCCTTTTCATTATTTCTATCAGAGTTTAATGTCTAAAGAAAACAGAACTATAAATAGCAGGTAAGAATGTCTTTCTTTGTAAGAATATTTCCCTTAAAAATATTGATTTGTCATTGCTTTCATATGTAAAGGCATGGAATAGAAATCCTGAACTCTATTACATTGTGCAAGTCCAGGTTAATTCTGTTAAAGGAGCTCCCTTGGAGTAATTTTGGTTTGACACTAATGTAATCAGGACCATGACACCTCGGTTGTTAACAAAATCAAAATAATTAAGAATTAGTATAAAGAGTTCAGCACTCTCTCTGTAAACAAGGATGCATTTATACAAACATTTGCATCCCTGTACTTATTTTTTTTACCTTCTTTGAGAATTGTAGGTTTACATTCCACTACAAAAGGGCATCAAGGTGGGTAAAAGTTGACCTTGACTTTTTAGTCAGGAAAATGTCTGAGTGAAAGAAAGAAGTCTCTGTGAAGAAGAAAAAGGACTCCAAAAATCCCAAAACTAAGCTCTTATACCTCAGTTCAGAAAAGAAGTTACCAAACCAATTGGAGAAAAGGAGAAAAGCACCCTAGTTTACATCAGCCAGAGAAAAATGCCTTAGCAGCAAAAGGCACACAGGACAGTTCTAATTTCCCTGGAAATGGTGCTCCCTTTCTTTTTATACTAATTCTTAATTCTTTTGATTTTGTTAACAACTGAGGTGTCATGGTCTTGATTACATTAGTGTCAAGCCAGAATTACTCCAAGGGAGCTCCTTTAACAGAATTAACCTGGACTTGCACAATGTCTGATTTCATCCAGGGGCTCTGGGTGCTGATCAGCTTGGAAAGTCTCGCACTGTTCAGAGGTTAAAATCTTTCCCTTCCACATCAGAGTAAATATTTGACAGAGTAACAACAGGGCTAAATAGAGCTGTTAGCACCCCATAAAACTGAGCAGCACCTGAACTGTTTCTTCTAATCACCATAGAGTTAAAAACAGAGAAAGCTTGCTGGCAGCTTGCTGCAAAAACATACTAAACCAGCATAAATTACATATAAAAATGTGTTATTTATAAACACTACTACAGTAATTTCTAAACAAGTTCAAATTAGTGGTTTTTTATAGCTGGTTTAGTAAAACATTATTGCCTTTTTTACTAGTACAATACCTAATCCTGGTTTCAGACCATATAAGTGTGCCTTTGGCTTCTGTCACAACCAGGTGACTTCAGTGTGCAGCACAAAGACCAAAGCAGATCCCTAAACCGCCAGTATTAAAATAAAAGGTGGTAATATTTTGGATAATGATAATAAATCAATGGTAATATCTCTGATAACAGATTTCTGCTTGTTATTTTATTACAGGTATTCTTTTAAAGTAGCCCATTAAATTTAACAATCCTTTAAAATAAAATATGAATGCATTAATGAAAATTAAAAGCTTTTCAGTAAATTTTACCGTCATTTCATTCTAACCAAAAATTACCACACCAGTATCAACCTTCTGCCATTTCAGGGAGAAAAATTAAAGTCTGCTGTGTACAAAACTTTTCTCTAATAAACTTCAGCTATTTATGCATTCCTGTGTGGGATAATGTGTATAGGATCATGTTTCATTTTTATAGGACCTTTATTTAGCCCTTACTAAATTCTACAGGCAATTAGAATTTAGCCCTTACTAAATTCTACAGGCTTTTTCCATTTAGGGAAGAAGAATAACAGTTCTTGAGATTTCCAGTTTGTTAGTAGCCCAATTAAGACCATCCAGGGCAAGTCCTGATCACCAATGCCTCTAGATCATGGAATCTGGTGGAGCCACCAGAGTATGCTCTGTGCCAGTGAGTCTGGGCTTTCTCCCACCAGCAGACCTGTCACCAGGGGGGTAGTGGGAAAGGGTGGGATGAGTCTCATGATTTAGACAGTTCATTGTGTACTTCATTCCCTGGTCAGGCAGTGGTAGTGAGGGGAAGGCAGAAGCCATGGCCATACTGCATTCTCCACAGCATGTGTGGAGTCACTTTCCTTGAGCAGCAGTGACAAGACCACAAACAGATGAAGGCAGAAATACCACAGCTAGGTTTGCCTGCAGTCAGAGTGATATCTGTGTTCTGGCTCAAGAGCTCCCTTAATGTATATTCCCAAGATGAGTGCAGATAGAATTGCCCTGAAGTTTCTGAAGTTTTCATAAAATAATGCACTCCCTGTTATCCAACAGCCTGGAAAGATCTATCCACCCAGGGATAAGGAAAAGCATATAAATTATGTTCACACATGAAGAGCTTCCTGAAAGATCAGCAAAACCCAAATAACGCCATGCTCAAAAAGAGAGGGACATAATCTGCCAGAAAACCTGGATAGACTGGTTTTGTCTAGTAGTGTGTGCTGTCCTGTAGTACGTTTTTGTCCTCCTACTGTACACCTCTGGGAAACCCATGGGCATCTTTCCTTCTTTAAACAAGCATCTGATGGAGTCTGGTCCCCTGCTCTTTCTGCCTCTGCTTAATCAGTGATCATGTCTTTCCCCTTATTTCTAGGGAAGAAGCTCACACTTGTTCTTTCAAGATGAGTCATTGCTATCCCTAACACTGTTTTGCAAATATTGTCACTTGCACAGTTACAGAGCTGACAGGTTGAGCCCATGCCCTATTCAGCAAACCTGGGATCTGGCCTCTTAAGAAATATTGCAACCATTTTGCATCTCTCTTGCAAACATAAACCTCTGAGCAATATCATCAGATTTCATTACCCAAAATGCCAAAATACACTCTATGAGCAAAAATTACTTTCCAGTTTGCTAAGCCCACACAAGGATTACACGTTTAAACTATTTCTGGAAATAAATGGATATGAAAACGATAAATAAAATGTCAGACAATGTGACAGAGTCAGAAGAAGACAAGACTAGACACAGACCATCACAGCATTAATAATGAACAGGCCCACCCTTCCAACAGGTCTGCCTTGCAGGTGGTGTGTACCTTGTCTGACAATGTTGACACATATTATCTCAAAACTGACATGAAATAATGATGCAGCCAAGCTTTGAAAGAAATGGGGAGAAAAGTCTGTAATAACACCGTTTTGCTTTTATTGCCTAGCAGTTAGAATAATCATCTTCTCTGGTTGGTACCCTATTATCAACAGAGCAGTAAAGCTTCAGTGTAACTCCACGCCATAAAATCTAATTGACTGTTGTCCAAACACTGGATGTAAAGCAACATGCCACAAACTTGTCTCTTGTCCATTTACTGCAGTGCTTGGCAAGTGCTGTAGTGATTTACTGACCAAGGTGCTCTGCTTATTGCCTGTGATTTACTCTGCAGCCATGCAGAAATTGACAGGACTGACAGATTCCAAGAAAAGTTTGTCAGCCATTACCCCCATGAGTTAGCAAAATGTTCTGGTTGGTGATAAGCAATTCTCACCAGAACACTATTTTGTATTTATTCTGGATTTTACTGTCTTATCCCTCAGTGCTTCTAAAAATGCTCTTCTTAAGGTTTTGAATGAAATTTTTATTGGCTCACATAGTGTGTAATTTACAGTCTCCATAAAAGTGCTGAATGCTAACCAGAAGTATTAGATAAGAATTTTAGAAAGCTGTATTTAAAATAACCTACGAAGGCATTCAGAAACACAGCAAAAAAATAAATACTGAGGAAAGCACAAAAAAAAGGACAGCAAATATATAGTGTGCTATAAGTGTCAGCTTTTAGTGGTGCTGTTTTAAAATAGCTTGATTACCATTTGCATAGAATTACAGAATTATCTACAACCAGAGAACAAAGTAAAATATTATTATTTGGATTTGAGCTAAGCTGCTTTCTCAGGCAGGGACAAGGTTGTTAGGACATCATCACTCAGGTGCAAGGATTAACTGAGCTCTTTACAGTAACTTTTCTGGAGACAGTAACATCCACTTTCAGGACAGAGGTGAGCAAAGCACTTAAAGGTTGCCAAAGCTCATTAGCCTAAAAAGACAGCATACCATGTAAGACCCAAGGTCTGCCTATAGACCAGTAACCTGAATCAGAAAAAGAGGTGCACGTGATAGGGTAATAAATGATCATTACTTGGACACAGACTTCCAGCTTCTCATAAGCAGTATTTTAAGAGACAGCATTGCCCAGGATTCTAACAGAAGTGTTCTTCCATAAAAAACAGATTCCAGAAGACCCAGCCTGGTCCTTTGCTAGTAAGACTAAGCAATTTTGAGAGTTCTCAAAAATGCCAGATCCCTTGGGCTAAGCAAGCCCAGGAGAGTCAACCATTGCACAAGAGAGGCTCCAGCCTCCACACGAACTCATATGGGAGAGCAAAACATGCTATCAGCACTCTCTAAAAGGTATGCAGATACCCCAAATTAAACCAAAAATTTAGTAGATTTGAGAATATTCAGCTTTATAATACCTTAGCATATCATGTTACACTATGTGTTCCAGGAGAAATTGGGAAGAGCAGAATTAACTGTGTTGGTGTGAGAGAAACACATTAAAAAAGTTTAATTAATAAGATGCTAGTGGGTAGTGTCAATGAACTTGTGATTGTCTGAGAGAAAATGTTTAAATAGTTCGTCATATTGTTGGAAGAAATGTACAAGATTGCAAATCAAACATGCCCCTGCTCAATGTCAAACAATGCCTGAGGCAGGAGCCTGTTCGGCTGCCAGCCAAAGCCTTTCCCCGGGGCAGTATTTCCCTGGGATTTTTCTCCAGCCCAGGCCTATGGGAGAGCATCTTTACCAGGGCTTTGCAGATCATAGTGTGGTCACAACCTTCTGGAGACATGGGATTCACTATACGGCACTTTCAAAGGGAGCCCAAGATATCTCAGAAACAGCAAAAATTTCATGAGAGTGACAGTTCAGATGATGTGCCTGAGATTTTCAATTATATATCCTGCAATATATCCAGAGTAGAGGCAGCTGGATTTCCAGGTGTGAGATATTCAGAAAAATTACTTCATCCTCAAATTCTAACCAGGCAAATTTCCAAGAACAGACTATTTTCTACCTGGGGAAATCCAGACATAAGATTAGGAGAACAGATTACAGAAATGCTTCTCAATTGTTTAGAGATTCCAGCTTGGGCATCATTTTTGTTATGAAGTGTTACAAGCCTGTGACATCTCTGTTCTGAAAGTGAATTAAAATTATCTTAAGAATAGTTTCAAGTGGATTTCAACAGTTCACAAATTGGATTCTTTAGCAGCTATAGAGATAGGTGTCTGAAGTAGATGGAATAACTTAGAGTCAGCAAGATAAATCTCACATAAAGTGACAAAATTCTGGAGGAGGTCAAGTCTGAGCAAGACACAAACAGTTTATTGATTTTAATAGCTTTCATCCTAATTTGTATCATTGTTTTCTAAAAGGAAGGCAAATATGAACAGAAACGAAAAATAAGTACTTAAAGGCTATCTGAGCATACAATTTCAAAACTGTATTTCGACATTTTCTAATATGAAATAATAATATTGGGAATGATTCTATGAAGGTGGCATTTTCAGAGGGTAAAAAGGCAGAAATACCCAACTCATGAACAATTCTGATTGGAAGTAAAGCATAGGAAAATTCAAGTATGAAAATTTTAACTTAATCAGGAATTCTTTTATTTTCTATTCACTCTTCTCACAGAATACCATGCGAGAAATAATGGCTTTTTGGAGGACTGAAGGTAAAGGAAGCCAAAAATACCATGTCTTTTACTGGGATTATTTCCTTTCCTTACATGTTTATGGAAGAAAAATAAAAGCACAATAAATATTAATCTTTACATGTCATACTAACAATGCAATAAGGAATGTTGGAATTAATGTATTTTTGGCAGAACTGAATTCATCAGCTGTAGAGATCTGTATTTGCAAGTGCCTGGTGCTGAGAAACACAAGCTGAACAAACTCTACAAGAAATATAACAAGCATGATTTAAAAAATAAAATTATAAAACCCCCTTTGTTTTATTAAGCAAGAGGAAACACCAAATTATCTTCTACACAATACTCAAGCAGTAAAAGGGATTGTAGTCTATCAAATCATCTGTTTAAAGATAGTCTCTCCATGGAAACTGTAAACAATTTGCAGCTAGCTCTGGGTGCAGTTGCTGCTGCCCTTCTTGTCTCCTTAGTAGCTACTACAGATGAAAAAACAAAAACAGTGCAACGTGTTAGTTGTCCTATCACGTTATGTGATAACTAAGGATGAACAGAGTGGATTTCAAGTGATGACAAATTCAGGCTCCTCCAGAAATTATTCCTCTCCCCATTTTACTGCTACTTACTACTGGGTCAGATTGTTTAAACTACTTGCTGTTTATATACCTCTTACTGTGCTTTTATTCCAGGTGAGCACATCTAATTTCCTTTTATTGTGCTATTTAAGGGTCACTTTTCTCTTCCTGTGCTATGTATAGGTATAGGTACTTACCTGCACATGGTAATACTCCTAAATGACCAGAGACTCACAAACAAAACATGCTTCATAAATAACTTCTGAATAGTCAAGAACCAACTTACAAGACTATCTGGCTCCAGCAATTTGAAATCATATGACTAAGAATCTGGAATTATAATTTTAAAACTTTCTACCCATGATGTATCCACCATACCCATTAATGCATCCTGCATGTGCTAAATCTTCCCATGCATGAGGAAAGTAAGCCAGAAGTCACACAAAGAGCAACTTAAGTGTGGGTTTTGCCTATGCAGGAGTATGGAGATGAACTGGAGGACTGGAGGAACCGTTAAATTTCTGGGCCAGTTCTACTGTAGTATAAAAAGATCCCCGGTTTGCACTGAGATCCATATGTATTTCTATTTATAGCAAGTAAATAAAATGGGAAATTTTAAACTGCATGGCCAGAAAAATACATTTCTACATAGATTGATTCCTGGATTTAATGTTAACATTTTATTTTCCTTAAATTATATTAAATTAAAGTTATACAGCCAAATTGCCTTCAGATAATTTAGATCAATTATATTTCCATTTGTGTGGTTTTGTGGGAAAATTATTCCCTACTTAAGATGAAAATTTCTTTTAAAAAGAAGTCCTGTAATTCAGAAGGAGTACAACAGGTAGACTCACAAGTTCTTGAAGTCAGTATAAAGTATCCTGTTAAATTTGCAGGAGATGGCACTCCTGGTAAAAAAAACTTTAACTGAAGAAGAGATTTTTTACATCTCTGTCCATCTCTCAGTTTCAAATTTGCAGCACAGATCTATCAAAATCCAGCGATGCCATATTTGCTGGAGCTTGTCCCTGGCCCTGCAGTTCTCTATATTGAAAGAATTGCTATTGCTCCCAGTCCACACGCCCTGCTGCCAGAGGAAATGGGGGAGAGAGAATTGCCTGTACATAGTTAAACTGTGCCTCCAAATAGCATTGGGGTATTGCCAGGACGCTCACCAGGACTTTGGCCTAAGAAGTTCTCCAGTGACTTGTCATAGAATCATAAAATGGTCTGGGTTGAAGGAAACCTAAAAGATTTAGTTTCAACACCCCTGCCATAGGCAGGGACACCTCCCACTAGACCAGATGGCTCAGAGCCCCATCCAACCTGGCACTGAACAATTCCAGGGATGGGGCATCCACAACTTATGTGGCCAACCTGTTCCAGCACATCACCACCCTCACAGTAAAGAATTTCTTCCTATCATCTGATTTAAACATACTATTTTTAAGTTAGAAGCCATTGTCCCTTGTTCTGTCACCACATACCCTTGTAAATAGTCCCTCTTCATCTCTCTTGTAGGCTTCATTCAGATTCTGGAATATCACTATTTGGTCACTCCAAAGGCTTCTCTTATCCAGGCTGAACAATCCCAGGTCTCCCAACCTTTCCTCATAGGAGTGCTGCTCCATCCCTCTGATCATCTTCATGCCTCTCCTCTGGACTTGCTCCATGGCAGATCCCTGTTCTTCCTGTGCTGGGGACCCCAGAGCTGGGTGCAGCACTGCGGGTACAGCAGAGTAGAGGAGCAGAATTCCCTCCCCCACCCTGCTGGTGACACCTCTTCAGTTTCAGCCCAGGACAAGATTGGCTTTCTGGGCTGTGAGCGCACACTGCTGGGTCCTGTCCAGCCGCCCATCCCTTGTCAATGTCCGTATGTCCACTAGAGCTATGTGTGGCAAGACACCAGTCTGCAAGAACAAGGGTATCTGACCTGACATGACACTGACCTTGCCCAAAATCATGCCTACCAGAATACTGTGTTTTAGCAATGCAGGCCAGTCTGACAGACTTGTCCAGCGCTTCTTTACCGTCTGTTTAAACAATTCTTCAGCAAATCAGTCAAAGGAGATTTAAGAAGGAGACCGACCTCCAGCAAATCAATTTGATCTTAAATGAAAGCCCTGTTGTAGTCTTCTTTAAAATAATAATAAAAAAGCCTGAATAAGTAAAATACAGTTTACCTTTAATAAAACTACCACAAAGTAATTGTGTTGTATAACAGAGGATATATCAATGCCTATATTTATAGATTTTCCATAGTAGCCAAAGTCACAATGACCCATGTGTCTTAAGCCAGGTTAGTTATTTCTTATTTTAAAAGTATAAAAAGAATAATTTAAATTTAATTATCCTTTTAAACTGACATAAAACAGAGATTTAGCCTTCCAAGAAGTCATCTTTAAATTCATCTCTGAATAGAGTGATAATACTGTTATAAGATGGCTAATTATTTAAGAACAGGGCACCTATTATGGGTTAGTGTGGACAGTAATCAGCCCACTAATGTGCAGAGCTTTTAGAGTTTGAGCCATCAGAGGGACACGTGTCCATGCATTAAATCCTGACCTCTGCTACTGCCACTGTCATAGCTGCTGGTTCAGTCTGTGCCTAGTTCCAGAGCCTGAATCCCCAAAATCTAATTGCTAAAAATCCTTCAGGATGAACCACTAACAACTACTGTGGATAAAAAAAGTTAAATTAATATAAGATCTGCTAAGGGCATTTGCTCCAAATCTAAACTAAACTTATATAATATCCCTGAGGTTCAAAGCCTTTGGCTTTGAATTATTCTGGTATGTTTCAACTTTTTGAGCTTTGGAGATGAAAGTGTCAAAATATCACAGGTCAGCTTCCTCGTATGAGATTTTCCATGAAATTTTGCAGACATAAGAGGTTCAGGAAATTTAGGAAAGTTTCAATTAAGAGTGTATTGCTTGCGTTTGCTCACCCTACAGTATTTGTTAGATGTGAAAAACATGTGCAACCACACACACATATGCAGTGTCTTCTTAGGTATTTAGTGCCATCAGAAATGTTCCCTGTCTCAGATCAATGAAAATTGGAGTTTTATATTACCTGGGAGGAAAAACATCAACAGCAACATTTGAAATAGAGTTGATCTATATCTGAAGAAAACAGTTAAATATAAACTGGTTTAAAATATGATGGGATTTATTCCTCAGGTTCTTCAAGATTCAGTTTGAGAATGTAACCTGGCATTGTACTAAAGATTTTGTCTAACCAGAATGAAAGTACAATGGATTTTGAATATCAAGAAGTCTTTTCCAAGGCAAAACACACAGAAAATATGCAAAAAGGTTGCCTCAGTGATAAGACAAAGAAATAATTGAATAAATAATACATACCCGAATAGAGTCCCATTAAAAACAACTTATATAGAAACAGCTTTTATAATGACCAAGAGTTCACTTAGAGGTAATGTATAATTGCTTGGCTTCAGCACAGTCAGTGACAAAACCTGTATCTATTTCAGCAGAGCCAGAATTTAAATTTATCTGTAGTGAGTATAATTAGGGCTTGTACTCCTCCTGCCTTTCTTACCTGAAAATTGGCTTATTCATTTGTAGCCCATTGGTATCCTGTTGGCTTCATTTTCCCCTCATCGAGGCAAAACCAGATTCCTGACCTTTAACCCAACTATCACCAATAATTCTGAAATACTGGATACGTACAGAATTGATTCTGAGAGGGTTGATTTGAAACATCATCCTGAAATGCAGAAGGGATACATTTGATGACCGGAGAGCTCCCTATAAATTGCTACTAGTAAACAACAAAGATAGTAAATAGCACATTTTCTAGATTTCTCCACATTTCTAGATTTTTTTTCTAGAATCCTATATTTTCAGCACAGTTAGTAGAGTCAGACATTGAAGCTATTTTTTTTCCATGTTTCCAAAAAGGTTGTTCAAGCTTTTAGATTCTATGGATGCACATAGATACACTTTTATCTATGGGCATAATTTCTAGTTTGCTGTTTCAGATTAGTCCCAGCCTTTCCAGATAAATGTCCTTGTACCTTGGTTCTCCACCTGCAAAACAGATACCTAATAAAGCTACTGCAAATATAAATTAGTGTATCTGAGATGCATGATATTCTGATGATTGCAATTGGACAGGAAAGAAGAGAGAAATGTTTTAATAATTCTTTCCATCTAAATTGCGTGCAAAAAGGCTAAAGGAGAACAAAGACATTAAAGTTTAAGTCCAAGTTCTCTGGTCTGTTTGTCACCTTTGGCTGCGATCTTAGAGCTGATGAATGTCGGGAGGAGATACCTATAGTTGCAAGAGATGAGCTCTCCTGATTATCACTCAAAGCAGTACTCGTGTCTGAAGTGCTGTTTTCAGTGTCAATACAGGAAAGGATTTATGGGATTATGTATTTCTTTTCAGAGAAATTTATTTCTCCGAAAATAACTTCTAAAAATCCAAGTATTATGCATGAGAATTTTCTCCATATGAGCTTACTAATACAATCCTAAACACTTCAAAATCCTTTGAGACTAAGAGAGATGGGGAGTGACTTCATAAGGGCATGTATAGGTAGGATAAATTGCTTTAAACTGAAAGAGGGTAGGTTTGGATCACATATTAGGAAGAAATGCATTATTGTGACAGTGGTGACACACTGGAACAGTGCAGAGAAGTTGTGGATGTCTCATCCCTGGAATTGTTCAGGGCAGGGCTGCATGGAGCTCTGAGAAACCCAATCTAGTGGAAGACAGTCCTGCCCATGGTAGTGGGGTTGGAACCAGATGATCTATAAGTTCCCTTCCAAGCCAAACCATTCTATGATACTATGACTCCATAAGAGAAAAAGAGCAAAACAAAGCTCTTTGCTTCAGATATTCCCAATTTTTTATAACCTGAGATTCTTGATTTCCATGATATTGGAACATGGAGCATTTTTTTCTGACATCTTTAGTTCTTTTAAACATAAAATATGACTTCCTCAAAGGGATCCCTTAGAATGGTTCTAACAAATGTTAAAATTTTATTTTTGGATTTCTGCCACAAATAATTCATAAAAGTGTAATTTGAAAAAATAAAATTGATTTTAAATTAAACTAAAACACCAGCTAAAAGAAAACCACATTATAGAATATATTCTACCAGTTACTGCCAGCACGTCTTAAGAGATCTGAATCATATATCTGTATGCTCTGGCCAAAATTTCAGAAAATTTCCATTTTAGCTGGGAAATACAGTGTCAGGCACATGTCTACTCTCAGGGGAAATACATTGTATACACAACACTATTATATGCCCTAAAGGAAGAAATAGTGGATTAGTCACCCCCTAATCCACTATCACTCCAAAGGAATTCTTTGACATTAGATTTAACCTCATATAAGCTGCATCCAGTTGAGACTATTGTCTTTTCAAGTGCATTTTTAATGCATTTTTTAATAAAATGTATGAAAAATATATTGCTTAGTAAAAGAAGCATTAGAAATAGTTATCACAGGGAAGGAAACAGACATCATTGAAATAAATCTCTATTAATCAATTTAGAGCAGAGTATGAGTCCCAGTAAACATATTTACATAACTATGGAAATGAAAGAATTCCTTGTTTTTCTCCCTAAAATTTAGTGGGAAGACAGACTGTCTTTTCTGCAAGGATAAGATAGAAGTCATTACAGAGGGGAAAAAAAACCCATGGTCTGAACTTCTGGAAGAATTGATTGAAGGACATTATTAAGAAAGCTGGAATACTCCACTACGGGATATAAGTGACAAGCATAAAGCCTGAAACTTGAATAAAATGTTGACAAGAGAGGAAACAATTCTGAAGTGAGAAGAAAAGGAAGACTTTTCTGATCTAATTCAGGGAAGTAAGCTAAACAGATCTTCAAGCTAAAGAAGCTTGTAAGCTAAACAATTCTTCACCCATTATTTCTATGAACTCCTGTGACTGAGCTATGTGCTTCTGACATTATAAATAAATGATTGCCTATTTGTTCAACCTGTTTTGAATTAAGAATAATTTTTAAAAGGAAAACCTGAATCAAACCAATGCACTTTTCAAGAAGTTTCAAAGGTAAATAGTGAATTTTGTTGACATGGTAACAAAGTAGGCCCCATTTGAGCTTCAAAATCAGACTAGAGAATAGGCAACAGAGGGGTCAGGAAGTTCCCAGATGTCTTCAGGTGATGGCTGGGGGGATGCTGGAGGATATCTAGCAATCAATAACATACTGAGATTCATACTTGAATGATAACTCTCAATAAATTTAAAAAATGTCTGAGAGTGATACAGAAATAAGGACAAATATCTTTTTCAAGCATGTAGTGGCACTGTTAGTTTTATGTGTTAATTACAGACCTCAAATTCTAGCAAAAGACATGGATTTTCCACTGTAATACATGGTTCTAAAAATGAAGAATTTTAAGATCAAGAAAAGGGAAAAAGTCAGAAGATTTCAAGGAGAATAATTTCATGGAGAAACTGAAGTTGCTGCAGTCCTACTTCATTGTTTCTTAGCTCGCTCATACCATTCAGATGGTAGAGAACTGCAGACAACCCAAAGATTGGTAGAGAACATTACTGACAACTTCAAAGATTCAAAAATCATAAAATAAGCATAGAAATGATGAGATTTTAAAGCCCTGAGATGTAAAAAATATTAGAATATCTGTCTTTTTACTTTGGAGATATTAGGCTTCACTTGAGCCTTACAAACTCTTCAGCATGACCAGAATGAAATGAAATCTGAGCATTGCAAACAAACACAGGAGCTGGCTTTACCCAGAATCCACTAAGCATCACAAGGCACATCATAAAAATTACAGACATCAGCAAACAGGATTCTTAAAGCAGTTGTGTTTTCACAGAAACTCCAAGCAATGCTGAATTCCTTTCTTCCCTTGATAGTCTGCTCCAGTGGCTAATTACACTTATAAAAGTTGTGGTTTCTTTTCATTTTTCATCTTGATACTTTTCTAACTCAGCTTCCACCCAAGGAGAGTCTTGCCATAGCTTCATCATTTTAAATCCCTAGTATTGAGAACCACTTCTATTTTGATGAAAACCACCAAACTTAACAAATATCCTTCGTGTTTTTATGAGCTTTACACGTTTTTTTTTGCCAGGGTAGCTGTCTTGCAATGGACTGAAAGATGGAAGATACTGTGTGCAGACACAAAGACAGCCTTGCCAGTTATTTTTCTTGCCAGTTGAATCTGAGTCAGCAGGGCCCTGGCAGCCAGGAGGGCCACCCTTATCCTGGGTGGATCAGGCACAGCAGCACCAGTGGGATTGTCCTGCTCTGCTCTGCACTGGGGCAGCCTCACCTTGAATGTTGTGTGGAGTTCTGGGCACCAAAATATAGGAAAGACATTAAACTATGAGAGAGTGTCCAAAGAAGGCAACAAAGATGGTGAAGGGCCTTGAGTGGAAGCCATACCAGGAGCAGCTGAGATCACTCGGTCTGCTCAGCCTGGAGGAAACTGAGGGGAGACCTCACTGCAATCTGCAACTTCCTCGGGAAAGAGGAGGAGCAAACACTGATCTCTTCTCTGGGGTGACCAGTGACAGGTCCTCAGGGAATGGTTTGAAGTTTTTGGGGTAGCTTTAGGTTGGTTATTAGAAAAAGGTTGGATATTATTCACTCAGAGAGTGTTTGAGCACTGGAACAGGCTCCCCAGGGCAGTGGTCACAGCACCAGCCTGACAGAGTTCAAGAAGTATTTGGACCATGCTCTTGGGCATATGGTGTGACTCTTAGGAATGGTGCTGTGCAGGGTCAGGAGTTGGACTTGATGATCCTGATGGGTCCCTTCAAACTCAGCGTATTCCGTGATTCCTTGTCTTTCTCCTGGTGAATCACACAGATGCAGAGCACGAGTCTGACCACAGGTCCTCAAATGGAGTTATCCACATGGATAAGCAACATTTGCACCTCTGAACCACAAGTGGTCTAACTAGTGAAAACAGCAGGATGTTATTCGGTACAATTTGCAATATATTCCAAACTTCTAACCCTCTTTTGATTTCTTCTTCCATGGATTACAACACTGTGTAATAAAAAGCAGCTGCAGTAATTTCAGTTTCATATGAGTGAGTATTTAACCTAAGTCTTCTGGAAAGCAAACCACAAACCACTCAGAAAAGCAAAATATTGCTATCCCAGTTTGCATGGTATTCAGATATTACCATAAAGTGTAAGTTAACCATCATTAAAAAAATCATAATAATTCAAATTTTATTTTTTATATAACTTATTATTAATGTCTTTCCTATCCAGAGGAGGAAGACAGTGAGATCTCCTTTATGGATCAGCTAAATGATTGTATAAAATAGTTATTCACGTTTTTCACTCCATTCCCACACTTTATAAAAATGGTAGTTCAGAGGACTATCTTGCCTGAAAGCATTTAGGAAGGAGGTATCCATTTTTCTTGTTATTAGCCCAGACATTTTCCTAAGGATTTAGAAAATATCACAGTCTGTTTGGTGTTCAACTATTTTTTCTGTGGCTATTCCTTTATGAGAACTTCAAATACATCAGTGAAAGATAGTTTCTTGTCGAGAAGTCTTAAGGAACAGTAGGAACAGGAACATAGTAACCATATGAGGTTACTAATACACTCCTAAACACCAACATATTATGTTACATCCTTGAATAAAGTCTGAACACCAAATATTCCGGTTCGTTTAATAGAAGGATAAGAGTTTTACAGCTATGGATCCTCAAAAGGCACATGGAGTTCCTGAAATGCATGCAGCATATAAGTAAAATTGATTAATACAGTGGTCATCTGAGTTTCAGATTGAGCTTTTTGAGAGGATTTTTGTTTGTTTGTTTGTTTGTTTCCTAATTTAATTTTAATATAATAATAAAAACTCGATGAACTTCTGGAGCTTACATGTTGGGAGTATAGCGTGCAAACTACAAGAGGAAAATAATCTTTCAGTGCTTGTGATATATTTTAGGACAAAGAGAAAACCACCAAGCATCAAAGAAAAAATATGTGTTTACAATATTTTTGCCTCTTTTTTTCAGAAGAAAAAATATTCAGAAGAAAAAAATAAGGAAACATCTTCCAGGGGATTAAACAGCACCTAACAAAACACAAAAAATAAGCCAAACATACTAAAATGATACAAAGAATCTGGAATTGTAATTTAACAAATAATTTAGCTATGAAATATTTTCTAGGCTATCAATGTAACTATTACTTTGGTCTCTTTCATTTGGAACATTTGTTATTTGGAATATCAAGATTAAAGGGCAAAATTTCTAATACCATTTGTAGAGATAAGTTCATTGCTTCTGGTTCTACTTTAATTAGGTGATAGATGTATAGAGGTTATGACCATGACAGATTTTTCCTGAAAGCCACAAAAACCGAAGCCATAAAAAGTAAGAGAGCCTAATCCTTTGATCCATTAAAATCTAACACACTGATATTTGTCATCTTGTATGGTTATGTACAAATACTTATATCTTATGAAACCAGATAAGTTTTATCTGGACAACTATATTCAGATTTTGTCAGGTTCATCAGTCTGTTAAACTGCATGCCTGAGAGAGATATATGGAAGTTCAGCTCCTGAGAAGGAGTAATGTGTTTTTCAGTAGGCCTCCATGGCACCAGGTGTAAACATAGCTAAATGAACAAACCCCCAGGCAGCATTTAGAAAGAAATAGAATAAGAACCAGAATTAAGTATAGGCAGGTCATCCAAACATGTCACCAGTTTTGGCTTTTTTTCCACAGGTCACCATATTCCTCTGTAATTATGAAAGCACTGTTCTTGCATGTTTAAATTCCATGGCAATGATGCTGTGAATTTAGTATTCTGGCAGGGCATAACACCATTATTACATTTACAAATATCTGACAATACAAGTAGGAATTGCAAAATTTGTTTTTCTTCAATGCAGTGACCCATTAAAACCTTTCAAAAAATTAACACTGAATGCGTTCTTTGAGAAAATGTACAATAATTAATAGATAGAAAATGTATTATTATTGTTGTTATTGTTATTATTATTATTATTATTATTATTATTATTATTATTCACTTCTTTCAACTATTATTTTGGGCAACTGCCTCTGCTCCAGATATGATTTTTAAAAGAGATGTATGTGAAACTAAATTCAGAAGAAAACATACCATGTTTTGATTTTAAAGGAGGAAAGCACATGTTTGTGTTCTCTGGAGATTGTGATGTATATTAACTCAAAATTGTTTAGGAATCAAATTTTGGGAAACTATTATTCAACATTTTTACCTCAAAATGTAACAGCTGAAAACAGACAGGTTTACATAGCATGATATATATAGGTATCTGTCTTTATTGCTCTATCTTTTCTAGATTGTGATCAAACACTCTATTAGACTTACACTTCTGGGATTTGTACTACCTTCTTGTAATCTTAATAGCTGTCAGGAATTTCTGAGCTGTTTTATTATTACAAGTATCCAGTAGATTATTTGGTAACTCAGTGAAGGCAGTGTTGAAGGGGTTATTTTCTCCTAATATTATGAGTATCAAAGAGAGACACATTGTCCATGCAGAATTTAGGGTTTCCAAAGATGGATTTATTTTAATTTTTCATTGAAACGCTATATGTGTCTTCATATGGATACCCTGATTGGAATACAACTAAAATTGCAAAGATGTGTTTCTATTTGATCCCCCAGGAGCACTGAGAAATGTATCTAGCTGAGGCATATGATCAGTCTCTCTGACCCTATGCTTAAGCAGTTTATTTTAGACAAGGGGTACAATCCCTAGGTACTCAGTTATATTTCTGCCTATATAAACATTTACAATGGCTGGATGCTCAGGGAGGGAAGATAAGTCTGTATCATGCACTGCAGCATGATGTGGAGCTACACAAACCAGCTTTGGAATGCTGGCAGGTCTACACAAGAATGGCTTACTGTGAATTCTGCTCTGCCAGCTGAATGCATGGAGCAGTTCAAGGAGAAGCCAGATGAGGTTGTATTTTAATATAAGGGAGACTAGAAAGAGACCATAGGAGCATCACCATAAATGTTCACCAGTTCAGTAATGTGTGTCATGAAAAGATACTAGTTTTTGTCCCAGAGGCAGGATGGCTGCCTCTGTAATAGCAATGTTCTTGGAAATTAGTCCTACTTTTCTAAAGCATTTTAGCTTCATTATAATCAGATTGCTTAATGTTGCACCCTTTTTACAATGTCTATTTTAACTAAGGTCACACACTGCTGCCTAACTGCAGTCAGTTCTGTAGCTTCCTGAATTAGATCTGGTGTCTAATTCAGAGCAACCCTTTTACTCAAACCAACTTCAAATAAGCTCCCATATTAGTGCTCCCATCTCTTCTATTCCTCTTTTTAAGGACTCTCTTTGGTGCATTGATAACTTTCTTTCTCTCTGTTTCATATATGGATTGGTAGTGTCTCTGATGGCATCTGATGTCCAAACTAATTTTATTTCTTTTGTATTCAATATGGTCAATACTAAATGTGCCCACTCATAAATACCCTTGTTCAGTACAGGCAGCACCATGCCACTTGTGGAAAAGGAACCTCCAGAATCCAAGCAGGAAAAGTGCATTTTTTAACATAGCTAACTGTTCTTTTTCTGGCCACTGCAATATTGATCACCATAAGGTATGGAGAAAGACCCACACGTTGCATAATCAAACTTTTTCAGTTCAGAAACTGAAAAGTCTTGAGCTTGAAATCTGCCTGCAAGTTGAGGTCTGTAATAAATCATGTAAATTCATGCCCTCCCTTCACTAATTATGATTTAGGACTGACTTCAGACATAGGCAAACTCTGGAGAGTGGAACAGGTCAGCAGAATCATTACCCCCAAGCACAGGGGTGGGTAAGGTCCCACCAGTGAGCTGTGTGCTCAAACCCTCCTGCTGCTTTTTGGGACACAGCAGAGCCCCATGGGCTCAGCATTAGCACTGCAACAGCAGCAGTCCCTGGGGACATAAAGCCGCAGTCTGGAGCCTCCACCCCTGCATTGGTTGTCCTAGAGGAGAGGCAAGTCTGGAGAGGAGCTCTTGGAAGAGGCTACATTCCCCCTGATTGTGGCTGATTGTGCCGTCAGAGAATGGCACTGACACAGGAGGACACAGACTGGAACGAGGTGCAGAGACAGGACAATAAATATTCCCTGCTAGGCCTGAGCCACACATTTAATTCTTGCACATAAAGCAACGTTAGGAGAATATTATCTAGTCCCATTAGGTAACCACAGGCTCAACACAGAGACAGGTGATAAGGACAGGTCTCTGCCATAACCATGACTGCTATTTAACAATCCCCAAGACAGTATTATTTTAACTCATCTTAGGAGCAAGAAAATTGAATTTCTTCATTATTTCATTATACTGAGATATCTTAGCCTGATCTTGGCTGATCCCAACTGGATTAGCTGATCACAACTAGATTTATCCCACTTAACTTGAAGCACTTTACTGTGGCATAAAATTTTTGAGGGTAGCCTGACTCCATTATAATCAATGGGATGAGAAAAAAATGGGCTAAAATTGACTTCTGGAAATAATGTTATCTCTGTTCATTACAAAGTGCATTTGACCCTAAGTTAGGCGCCTTCATTTTGTGTCTGACAAAGCTAACAGGGAATGAATCACTCCTCTACAACTTAAGACATCAAGTCCAATCAAAATTACAGTCTGACAGTCTTAACATTTATCCAAGATATTTGCTGCATGAGTTCTGTGTTGAACAAAATCTAGGGTTTACTGCATGGGTTCATCCGCTGCAGCAAACTAAGAGAGTTTCATAAAGATCATGTGATTAATTGCCAGCACCACAGGCAGATTTAAAGACTGGGTTTTAATTCATGTATGCCTCCACCTTCTGAGTCCTTACCATCAAACACACTTTTAGAAATTCACAGTAATTCCAAAGGAATAGTACTTCCTGAAACCATACTTCAACCCTTCAACTCCCATTCCCTGAGGAATTTTCTCTTTAGATATTTTATACAGCATTTCTCCTCAGAGCTTTTGCTGTGCCAAGCAGAATGGATATATTCACAATTCTTTTTTTTTTTTTTTGCATCAGTGGAACTCTAAGCACAAAATGCTTTGCAGACTGGTTGGGAAAATCATCGCTTCTGTTTGCTATACTGCTTTACTGTGAGACATCTAACTCCTTTTCATCCAGAAGTGGTAATAACCAGAGCAAAGAGATGATAAAGAAAAATCATTGTGATGGAATAAAACACAAGAAAGAAAAAAATACACCAACTGGTTAGAATTCAAGGGGTTTTTTTATTACAATGATGTTATTCTACTCATTTTTTAACACTGCAAGGCAAGTACACTTGTAATCCTAAAAGCAGTATCGAGTAAAACTAAATATTTCCATTCCCTCCCAAGCTCTTCCTTCTCTGACATGTCAAGCAGGGGCTTGAAATGAAAGAGTCATAATTCTAGAAACAAAGAAAAATTATGTATTTAAAATACTAGTTCTGATGTGTTCATCCTTTTGACAGGAATACAATCTTCTATAGAAAGCAACATACAACCTAAAGAAGATTTCATATTAAATCTTGTATATTAAAATTATAAAATATATTTCTATATTTATATATTAAACCAAGTAAACAACATTTTACCTTGCTTTACTGACTATCACCAATATCAATTTTTATTTACATATAATTCTAGGAAAGAATTGTTCGAAACATAGGAAGAATATGCTTGAAAGCATGTTGTCTGTATTAGTTAAACACGATGTCTTGGGCATAATCTGGTTAAAATATGAGGGGAAAAGGCAGTGAGTTTATCTTGAGTTTCCCCACCTCTTGCAGAAGACTCTTTTTAAAAGGCTTGCTTTATCCTAAGATAAAGAAATTGTCAAAAGTTAAAAATAAAAGATTAATTCAGAAAGTGAAGGAAGCTCTATAGTCTGAATAATCCAGAAGGTCAAGATAACTGATAAGAATTGTTCTTCATTGATCTTTTAAAATAGATTATCAGTTTAGTGATCACCAGTGATCAAATCTAGATTAGTTCTTTATCTTAGAGACAAATTTACAACATTGTGCTGATTCCAGCTAAAAGCCTCAGATACCTCTACAAGGAAAAGCAACTTCTGTGAATTAACACTTTGATGTATTTTCATTTTTCTTGGAGCTTTCAACCTCAGTATCACCTTATTCAGTTCATATAAAATTTCTAGATCTTTTCCAGTGGTGGACACGTCTTCTAATAATGCACACTATAGGGAAAAAACTTCACTCTTCTGAAAAGCAGGTAAATCACCCAGGTATTGCAGTTAGAAAATGAAAGGTGCAAAGCGTCACTTTCTATGACATACAAATAAAAGAATATGATGCCACTTTAATTTGCAGACAATCAAGAAATATATTATCTCCATCTGCAACCCAGACATAAAATTTAGGAAGATGAAATTCTGTGGCAAGGAGAAATGATTTCTGAAAATGCCATACTATCAAAAATAGCACACCCTTTAAGGAAATACAATGTAAGCAGGAATCAGGCTTTTGTGTCTTTATGGTGTTCCATTATTGGAAGATCATTTGATAGCATGTCAGTGAGAATTTAGCATATTGGAACAAGAAATTTAACAATTTCAGGAACTGATCATTGGAGCGTAAGGTACCTCTTGCTGTCTTATGAACCAGGAAAGCACTAAAGACTGTTCATGCCATCTTACCCAAAGATATAGTCAGAGAGGATCTTGTCAGACAAAAGGTGAAATCTCAAGAACAAAGGCAGGCACGTTTTCCTTCACAGTGTTTGTCAGAACACATTTACCTCTGGAAATAGATGGAAGGCGTCTTGTCTGGAGCTATTCAGAGTAATCTGCCAAATTCACACTGGCGTAATTCCAGGAACCATGTTTAAGTTTTGTCACAGATAAATTTTGTCTAATTGGAAGCATAATATTTCTAGTGATGATGCCTCAAGGCAACAGTAGTAGGAGTAATAATCATCTCTGTCTGAAGGTGTTTGCTAAAAGAAATCACTTTTCAGAAGCTTCAGTTTCCACACTCCTAGTTCAATGCTGTTGAGAAGTCACACATTATAAAAACATTCCTATAAGCACTGTAAGATTTGAGAAAAAAGGTTATGCAGTGAGCTGTACCTATGTGACACGTTATTAACCCAGAGTAAGAGGAAGGCAGGCACATGACACTTTAAAACCCAGTAGTATTTTCTGACTCATCAAATATGGTCAAAATTAATACTTTTCTTTACAACATAGTAAGCATTACTCAAGCTGTGCTGATGCCTTCTATGTATTTTGACTACACATCTTTAATGATTTACTGGAAGAATATATTTAGGTTAGCTAATTTAAATGCAGGAAGAACAAATTGAATGGTTATTTGTGGGATAATATCTTTAGCATTTGCTTGTGGACATGTTCTCATGTCACAGACATACAAAGAAGTGCCTAAATATTTAAAACAGTCTAAACAACTTTGTTCAAGCTCCAAAAACCTAAGTTTCATTTTCTAAATAATTCAGGCTCTAGGAATCTAAGTTTTCTGTTAACAATGCTGACTTTGACTTTTCAGTAACTAGATGGTTTTTGAAAATACACTAAGGTGGTCTTCTGAAAATAGAAAGGGCTTCTTCCAAGATCAACTTCAGGCTGAAGTTCAGTGCCATCATTTGGAAACTGAGCACTTTGAATGAGTACCAGTTAGGAATATGCAGATTTGAAACCCAAAATTATCCTATTTTAAAATCAAAACTGTTACACCAAGGATATATCCTACAGATTTTACATACCATGTCCTACTCTGCCTTCTCTATATAATCATAACTAATATTTCAGAGGCACATGCTCAAAAACCACTTTATTTTTAAAGGGATGTACTACACAGATACAGAGAGGGAGTGAGGAAAAAGTAGTTTACTTGCTGATCCTCCTGCACCAAGGTTGCATCCCCTTTGCTCCAATCTTTCTGCTTGGTCTCTGACTCTGAGACTAGTGATTCCTGAGGGGGGATCTTGCCAGAAAAGAGGCATTTATCACCTCAGCCTTTTGCAAATCCTGTGTAACCAGGTCACCCATCTCATAGTACTGGGCCCATATTGTCCATAGTCTTTCTCTTGTGTACTTACTGATGGCTTTTGTGTAGTTTTTAGCACCACTGGACAGATTCCATTTGGGCTTTGACTTCCTTAAACCTATCTCTGCATGCTAAGATAATATCTGTGTATGCCTCACAGATTACCCATTCTTGCTTCCACTCTCTGTGTGCTTCATTTTTGCGTTGGAGTTTGGCCAGGAATTCCTTGTTCTTCTCCAAAAGTCTCCTGGCATGTTTGTCTGACTACCTACTCATTGAGTGCAACAGAAAAACCTTAAATATTACCTAGGTTTTTTAAGCCCTTATTTCCTTTAGGACTTTATCCCATGTGACTCTTTCAAGCAAATTTTTGAAGAAGCCAAAATCTGCCCTTTTGAAGTCCAGGGCTACGAGCTAGATTTTTACCTTCCCCTCTCTATTCAAGATCCCGAACTCCAGAAGTTTTTTGGCTACTGCAGGCAAAGTCACCCTTGACACGCAACCCCAACAAACTTCTCCTTGTTGGTGAGTATGATACTCAGTAGAGCACCTCACCTCATTGGCCTCACTGTGATTTGGGTCAGAAATGCGTATTATTTACTGGACTTGCCCTGCTTTGCTTCCTCATATCATTAACACATCTTTCCAGTATATGTGACTACTGGGGAGGAGAGGATGGTTCTGGATGAGTAGTGTTCATCATACTATTTTACAAGTTGGAGAAGAAACATATTAACTTTTGTGGCTCACAGGAAAGCTCTAGAATAGTACATGATGAAGGAAAAGTCCAAATGCTACCAATGCAACTTACAAGCAAGTAAACAACTAAGTCCTGAGAGAGTGACTCTGAATTGTAAGTGAAGAGGAAAACCTAAGGAGAATATTTTCTTCCTTCAAAGAATCAGCTTTGGAATATTTACTGTATAGGATGACAGTTATAAGACATAATTTGTTCTCCCATCTTTCTACTTTTCTGAAATGTGTAGGCATTAATTGAACTAGAAAGGGCCTCTAAAGCCTCATGTTGCTATATAATGTTTTACAATCAAGGTTTCAGATTTTAACTTTTCCTCAAAACACTGTTGATCATAAAAGAGATACCTTTCTGCTTTTAGCACTTAGTTTTCATTTCCTTCCAGCTAGTGCCAGCACTAACTAGTGCTTCAGCAGCTTATTATTCATTAAATGCTCATTTAAAACACATTTTCTTCTGTGTACTTTGGACTCTAAATAGTGTTTTGATACCTAGAGCCTTTTATAGTATAAGCCTTTTCTTTTTCAAATACAATCTAGTTTGACTTTTTAAAACAAGGGTTTTTTTATACATTTTATTTTGTTTGTAAAATTTCCAGGCTTAGCTTTAGTTAAAAAACTTAATGGAAAATATAAAAATATTGGTCCCCAACTCAACAAAAGTGGGGGAAAAAAGGATCTTATAAACCAAAACTTATAAATAGGATATTCCAGTGTACTTTTACTAGACACTCCAAGTCTGCCAGAAATAAGCTCAAAATATTTCTGATTTGAGGTTGTAACCCAGATTCTATAAAGCCTTGGAGCTGTATCCAATGGACCATCACACTATTTTTAAAAATAAAGTATGAATACACTTTGATAAACCATTTCTTTTCAACATAGCATGAAATTGGGTTCATCAACCATCCAGATTTAGGCACACATTTTTACCGTGAGAGTTAAACAGGGTTTCTGCTCAAACCTCCTTTATACCAAGCAGGTTGTTCCAAAGAACAGTTCCGAACAAGAGCCTCTCTCTAGATAGACACTGGAGTGACTGCCTGCACAAGTAGCTCACAGACTTAGTCATCTAAACTTGAGATCAAAATTACACCTTTTCTTCTTACAAACAGAAAACTAGAAATTCAGGAAAGGTCCTGGGTAACAAGTTAAGCACAATTTAGCAAAGCATCATTGCAGCAACAAAAAGAGCCTTCTGCACTGCATTGTACAGTGTCATATACCACTCCCTGATGGGAGTATGTGAAGAGACAGAGACAGACTCTTCCAGGACATGCACAGTGACATGACATGGGCAGCAGATACAAGCTGCAACCCCAGAAATTCTGACAATGTACTAGAAAAAAAACCACCCTCTGAGAGAAATCAGGCACTCAACCAAATTGCACAGAGATGCTGTGGGATCTCCATCCTTGGAAATATTTAATTTTTGCCTGGAAAAAAGCATTGAGCAGACTGGTCTGACTCCAAAATCAGTCCTATTCTCACCTGGTGGTTAGACTGATTTATTTTAAAATGTGCTTTCCAACCTGTATTATTCTGAGTCTGTAAAAATGACAAAGAACTTAAAGCAGACATTTATCGCACTATGTTTTCATATCAAGCTACTAGCAAAACAGAGGCTACAAACATTCACAGAAAAAAATCCCCACACACAAAAAATCTTTTTCTAAACTATTTTTGCCACAAAAGAATACAATTTTGCTCAGTTTGGAGAGCAATAACATCTCCAAGAATTTCCTCAGATGTAAATAGTCAAAGCTGCCTAGAGACCTACTCCTGTTCCGCTCCATTTATAGCCCAGATACATTGCCAACCAAAACTCCTATGTATTAGCCAAAAAATGAAACAGACTGAAAAGGCCAGTGAAGGTCACCCAGTAACCCAGTCTTGAAGCCAGAGAAACATCTGTGGGTGTGGCACACCATAATTAAAGTCTGATTTCCTCACTTTTACACTGATATTGCTTTAACTTGCTTTAAAAGTGCCTTAGTCACTCACCCACATCAAAATGATAGGCATAACAGATGCAAATTTGTACCCAGTAACACATGTTGCTGGTGATTAAAAAACACAGAACAGAAACTAATGTTAATGAATTCTGCATACCATAAATAGTGAATTACCCTTGCCACTACAAACATCCACAAAGGCAAACCTTGACAGAAAAGAGCATCAAAGAGAAACAGTTGGGATATCCTTTCTAAAGAGGCATTACAAAAGGTTGTTCACATAAATCTGTCAGTTACTCTTGACTTCTAACAGCACTGCTTGGTACCAGACTCTGCTTGGTACCAGACTCTGCTTGAGACACACACTCCTGTCCACAGTGCTGCTAAACCTTGCAGCACTCAGGGAAGGACCACCAGCATTACATGGCTAATCCCTTCCACACACCTGTTTGCCAGTGCAGGTTCACAGCCTGAAGCACTCTGGCCACACATTGGATTCCCAAGATGTGAAGGTATCAATCAAATCTTCTGAAAAACACACAACTCCTTGTCACTGTAGACCTTTCTAACACTTGGAACAAATCAGCCTTCCATATTTAAGTATTCATGGCCATTTTGTTGCTTGCAAACCACTGTATAGAAAATCCTCTTAATTTGTGCAGTATTGCTGACTTCACCAAGCTTATATCCATAAATAATTGGGTTCAGGATATTTATCTACAGTCCCAAGTTTAGGTGTTGAATCTGCTTTCTCTGTCATTGTTGATATCCATACAAACTTTTTGGATGTTTGTATTAATGTTTGAAAAACCAAATACACCATCATTTTTTCCATTTAAATTAGGTGATCACAAACGCTGAGGGACTCAAAGGAGATGCAAAGAAAGTGGGTGCAGAGCATTCACTGAAGAGCATTTTGGTATGAGGTGTTTGCTTAAATTCTTCACCCTTTTATAAAAGTATAGTCAAAATAATATAAATATTTAAACATATTCTTAGTAGCTCATCTAAAATTATACACTTGGGGACAAAGGAGTGAGATTACATTTGTATATTCACTACAAAGACCCGGTCACAATACTAGTATCTCACTTCAAATTTGATTACAGACTTTTCCAAAGTTCATGCATGCTGGACACTTGAACATCAGCTAAATGATGACCTGTGATCTGCACACACTCTAATTTTACACAAATTGTCAAGACACAAATAGAACCCTGGGAAGAAGTTTTAAATAGTGCATGAATTAGTGTTTAAAACACCCCAAAACATTCAAAATAATTTTAATTGCATTCAGAGGATTGTAATGCTGTCATAAGACATAGCATCCTTACAGACATCTCAGACAAGTGTTGGCATAAGAGAGTTAGGAAATAACATACATATGTTCTCATAGTGTATTTACAAAAAATGTAGGGAGAACATATGGTAGACACTATCATGAATGTTACAGGGGAAAAAATGTGCTGTATGCCCCATTTTCCTCTTCTGATGAGAACTGCAAATTAAAGCAATATGAACAGAGCAACACGGCAAGAGGCAAACCAGATATTGATGGATCAGAAAATGGCAAGACAACTACCATTCACTCAAATGCCTTTGGAAAGCATTGTGCTACAATGGTTATGGAAGACAAAATGGATCTTTTCTGCTGGTTATACATGCAAGGAAGGTAATTGGCTTTTTTCAGTAGATGTCTGACTGAGTTAGGGATATATGTTCTTCATTCCATGGTACTTCAAGAACCAGATATTCAAGACCATCTTTGCTGCTCAGTAAATTGAATTCCATCCTTAGTTTCAATCTGGAAGTTAAATGAAATAAAATAATTGAAATTATTCTAGCTTTATGCAATGTCCAATGACACCAGAATTTGACTGCATAACCAAATATCAGCTATCCCCTAAAAACTGTTCTAATTACCAGTACAGTGTAAATATATTATCATTGCAACTTCTGCCATCAATTTCTTCAGCAGTTTTCATTATTACTTAGGAAAATCTGAGCCAAGTACAAGGACATTTGCTTCCAATTTTTCAAACAAAATTATTTTAAAGTATCATTTTGACAAAAAGCATTCCCTTTTCAGATTAGTTTTGCTATTGAAGGTCAGAGAAGGAAAAAAAAAAGAGTTTTGGCCAAAAAACCACAGTTTTGATTCTTTAACAAAGTAATCTGGAATTTTGAAAAAAAATGTGCTTACAGGAAAAAGGGGAACAGAACTGCAAGAGAAGATGGGAGAGAAGTTACAGTCTCTTTTACCCGAATTAAACCCCTAAAGAGTTTTAATTGCATTTTAAGAAAAATAGACCCATTTCAATTTGCTGTGACTGTTCACAAGTATATGTTTTACAAACGTTTTCATTGTAAGTGCTCCACAAACCAGATTTCACATGAGTTTTGGTAAACATCTGCTTAGAACGCATTTTCAGAAATTAAACTTGGGCTAAATAGCAAAAACTGAGGAATGGAGTACAAGAGTGTTCTAGCACAAAAACAAACTGAGAAAAATATTTTTAAGACTACTGCTATAAGCACAGTATAAAGGATTATGTGGCAGGTGCCCTGACACAATCTTTCCTATTAAGACCCCTTGAGTGGGATCCATTTGACAAGAGGCAGAGGTCTGAAGCAAGACCCAAGGTTTGAGGGTGATGAGGTTACCTACAGTCAGAAGAGACAACAGTCACTCTCAGGCACAATTCATCTCATACTAATTTCAATGCCTAAACTGTTCTTCATTACCTCAGCTATTAGTGGGAGGTGCTGCTGAGGCTCCTCTGCCAGAGCTGTCAAAGAGATGTCAAAGGTTTGTAAATTTTAAATTTATTTTCAGAGTCTCAAACACTCATTGCAGTTACCAGAATGATTTCCTGGCCTGCAGTCCCTCTTCCTGTGATCCACTCCACCCAACCTTGTGGAAAGACCAATGCTGAAGTTAGAAAGAGCAGAGTTTCCATTTCTGATCATTTACAGGTGACTGATGGTAAAGTCAGTTGACTTTCCTGCTCAGTACAGGTCACTGAGGCCACTGCTGTCAACCCTGAACTGTTCCAAAGTAAGAATTGTGTCCTTTTTATCAGGAATATGTGAAACGTCTGATTTATTGTACATCAGGGAAATATTTCTTCAGGTCAATGGATTTCTGTATGAAAAATCCCTCTTGTAAGAAGTTGGTTAAAGAATAATATGTGGCATTCAAAAAATCTGGGGATATATATATATTTATTTATTTATTTATTTATTTATATATTCCGATCTACACTGACTTGGAAAAAAACCAGCATAAGTAGCATAAGAAGCAAGCACTATATCACTATATGGTCTAAGGGTAGCAATTTGTAAGACACTTTTGCTGTCCATAACCCCATTTCAAAATACTCACATCTCTTCATATTTCAAAATACTCACATCTCTTCATATACTAAAAAAAAATTAATAAGTCTTACAAGGAGAAATAAATCAAAAGTACTTGAGACAGCACATGACCAAACAAAACAAACAAACAAACAAAAGAAAACACCAAAAAACCACAACAATAAAAAACCACTTGAAGTACAGCTGTTGATTTTTTTTCCTGTGAAAAGGAAAAGAGAACAATCCAGTGGTCACCATTACGTAGATTTTATGTTGACCAGAGCTTTGAAGCTATGCATACTGTTAGGTAAATATTTTTTGTGATTTTTTTTATTTCCGCTATGTAAACAGAATCTGTTTCTAGAAACTTCAATCAATCAATAAGTAAATGTTAGACTTGCAGTAAAATCATAACTAACAACCACACAGAGAAGCAAAACCACCTAACTTACATAAGCCTTCTTCTTAGATAAGTACTTCACTGATCCAAAAATTATTGGTTACATTTAAACAGATATTTATTACTAAAACAGCTTGGTCTTATTAATATGCTTTTAATTTTGTCATTTGACCAGTATCATTTTGGGGTTATTGTTATTATTGTTATCATTATTATTATTATTATTGTCACATTAAAAAAATTTTATACCATTTGAATAATTTTCATTCTTCTAAGACATTCAGGCTCTACTCAGTACAGCCTGATCAGCTAAGATAACCAAAGCTTATTATTTTTCTCAGAATTCTGCTTCCATTATCATAAGAAATGAAATTATTTGCCCTGTCAGTAACAGTGAAATAAGAGTATGAGATTGCCTACTTATGAGTTATATATTTAACTGCAATGAAGTTAGGGAAACCCAAAGAAAAGGTAGCTGTAACTTTTGCCCAAATCAGACACTTTTCACTCATAAGGTACCACTGACAGCGAACAATTGCAAGGCAAACTAAGCTTGGAGCTTAACAGAAGGTTTGCATCAGGACACCTGAAGTTTTTCTGGTTGAAAGAGTGGCTGCACAGCATTTTTAAAGTCACTTCAATGATGTAAAGAAATTTGAAAAATGCCTTGGTAAATACACACTGCTGCATAACAAATGGGCATTCTGAAAACTCATTCCATGGAAAAGCTCAAAGTTTTTGTTTCCACATGTGCATCTACAACACATGCCCTCACCACAAAAACATATAGCAATAAGCACACTTTATTCATATTTGGATGCAAAATCCCAGATATTTTTTCCTGAGCATCAGCTCAAGCGTCCAAAATCTGAGTTCAAATAGAATTTTGTCTGCCCCTTGAGGAAGGAGCAAACCCTGCTTTACAGATTTAACTTAACAACTATAACAACTGCAAAGGATGGGAGCCCTGCATGAAACAGGCAGCCGTGTGCCTCCTCGTCCCACAAACTGAGCATCCAGTGAGGAGGAACTGCAGGTCACTGCAGACTGGTTAGAAAAGGTACAGTGTGCCACCTTCCCTCGCACCCCTCAGGAATCAGCTTTCAGCTGCAGGAACTTGTGCTGATAAAGCATCAGGAACCAGTCAGCAACTCTGGTGGTCTCCTCTGCTCCTTTTCCACCTTGTCTATGACTACCATTGAGAGTAAAAGGCTGTTGAAAGGCCATTATGCCCGAAAAGGGGGATGGTCATTACCTTTCACGTTCCATCCTCAGGCTATACTGCTTAATATTTCCACTGTGGCTGTTTGGGAAAGTAGCACTATTTCCATCTGTTATACTTTCTTGCCCTCTGCTGGAAAAATTATCAACTGAATGTGCAGAACTGAACTTTTAAAACTGATTTCTCAATCAATTGCGAAAAAAACTAATTTTTTTCACACAGACTTTCAGCAAAACACTAATAAGAAATGTTAAAAAATATTTAATTTCTTTTTAAAATCATCTGATTCCTAACAATTAATCTTACTTTAGAATCAGACCAAGGCATTGAAAGTGACATCCTGTCCCCAAAATATACTCACTCCAACATACAAGGGGAAAGTTGATAGGAGTGAAGAACAAACACTTAAGAGAAGGTTCAGGAATGAGTAATTTGATTGCGTTTTTCAAAAACATAGATGAAATGCAGGTGCTGGTGTTAAATGGGAATACAGTGCAATAGTATTTTCTGCTTTAGTATAATGCATTTGTGATGTTTGAAGTGAATAGGTGGGTAGCAGGTTTAAATCCATTTTCAGTAAATAGCATACATATGTTTTCCTACTCACAATAAAAGAAGTTTTTATAACAGGAACTAAATTACCTCTCTGCTGTTACACCATTACCATATTGACATATTAAGGAGCATATTCAGAACTTCTGAGAGAGAATTTTGCTCCTGGATATTATGCCTTCAAAACGTCAAGCTTCCAATTTTCTCCTAACATTTACAGTTTCCCATGAATAGCAGCTGGAAAAGCAGTCAGGTTTATCATCTGTATTGTCACCATTCTCCTTTTCATCAAAGAGCAGCTATGGTGGATTAAAAAAGTAATGTCACCATGTCACAAAGGAGGAAGGATAGCTCTTTGTTAAGTATGCCACTGGGAAGGACCTCTCTGGCGCTTAATACCTCTTCAGGCCTTTCAGACAATCAGTAGTTCCCTCCTGTGAGCCATGAACCTTTGCAGAAAGTCTTTCTGTCATAAGTAACCTTCTGCTTTCTATTTGGTGACCTTAATCTTCAAGATGACAGGGTATTTCCATGGCATGGAGAGTTTCCCTTACACACCCTGATGCAGCGTGTAACAGCTCACATGAATAAGCATAACATATTAAGGAAAATGGAAATTTTCTTTTTTCAGTGAATACTTTCAAAGACCAGGTCTCTGTCTAATACTGCAAAAAGTAGTGCTCTCTGCTTGGATAAAACAGATGGAAAATGGATGTGAGAAATACTCATGTTCCTCTTTTCAGCTGCAGTCATGTTCAGTTTCAGATAGTCAGTCCTTTTACAGTGACTGATTTCAGTTATCATGCTATATTCTGCTTTAATATCCATAAGTTCCAAATAATGTTTCATAATGTGAACCAGATTTTTAAGGATTTGTTTAGGGAACTACCACATTTTCACTAGCAGTACAGAGAGCATCCTCGTTCCTGTTGCTGACTACCTAATACCCTTAACCATAACCATAACATATTTTTACTCACAGTAAGGGTCAAGTTCTTTTAACTTCTAAAAGCATTATAAGAGCTGGAAACTAAAAATAGATCCAGCAAAATTCAGTCAGTAAGTTTTCAGCAGATTGTTGAAGGGCTCCAGACTACAGATTAAGAAAAATTGATTCAAACTGCATTTGTACAGATTTATAATAGGCACAGTTTATAAATACTTCTGTAGAAAGACACCAACCATGGCATTTTCTGTCAGTGTCATTTTGCCGAAACAGTTGCAGAAATGCATCTTCCTTTTGCCTAAATATTGTTCAAATAAAACCCCAAAAACATCAGGGATAATATATTTGCAATCTGGTATGGCTCAGGGAATAAGTAATGGCATGCAGAGCTTTTCATTTCAAGATAAGTTCAGGTTCTGCCCAAGACGCAAGAGGCCTGAAAGCCCTGCTGTTACTCCTCTAACAACCCATTTAAAATTAGTTCATTTTCAAAATCCAATTACTTTGATGTTATTTTCCAAATCCAGGGAACATGTTCACATCACAAATAACATCAGCATAGAAGACAATCTTCTTAAAGTTTTTAGTAGAAAGGTCAATGATTTGATGGGATTAAAAAGCATGTATCCTCAATTGAGTGAGGTTTTCCTCCTTTGTCAGGACACCAAGGCACAGAGGTTCTCTTGAGCAGTTTCTCCAGAATTGTCAGCCTGTTACAAGGTCTTATTTCCTAAAGAATGGCAAATAAAGTCTCTCAGTGAAAGGTCAGGATTTGAATATTCAGATGATTTCAGAAAGAAGTCAGTGGGAAAAGGAACAAATGCCATTTTGAGCTAGAGCTCTGTCACATCAAACATCAAACAGAACCGCTACGTGGTCATATCGCTTTCTTTTTGTCACACACTGTGTGTAAACAGTATTGTGGACATCTTAGAATGTGGGTAAGGGTTCCTGTGATTCATGTTAATGCAGTTGATACCAGGGGTAATCAAAAGGGATTTTATGGAGGAGAAGCTGTAGTTCCCACAACAGTTACTTGATACCTTTCAACAGGAAAGAAGAGCAGAAGCTCTTGAAATCCACCTGAAAATTTTACCTCCATTTCTCATCTCTCATTTCTCATTTTGTGAAATAATATTTCACAAAAAAATCTTAATTAGATTGGCCAGTTTATATATAAACTTTCCACATGGGAACACTCCAAATTCCAAAGGGACTTTCTGCCAATTCCAGCAATTACTACAGAACAAAATATAGCACTCCAGAATCAATCTGCAACTGAAATTCAAGACTTTTGGTGTGTGACAATGCCATTAGTAATAATTTTGCTTCAGGGGATTTTTTTGGTAAAAGTTCAGCTCATCAATCAGTTCTCTTCTTATAGTAATTTTTTCACAAGCAATAACTGGATGTTGAATGCAATGCATTTTTCAGAAGTAAAAAATTTTATATTCGCTTTGCTTCACTTTTCCCAATCCTGTGGCAGAGGACAATTCACAGTGTAGTGTAGTCAGATCAGTAGTAGGTACCTGCAGCTAACCATTGATTTGGGCAGTGGGACTGATCTACATTTTTTTTGATGCTTCTGATTTTTTCAACAAGTGTACGTCTTGACATTGATACTGTTTGCCCCTGTACCAACCAGCAGCACCTTGTGAGTTTCCTGCACTCTTCTGTTCTTGTTTTGGCAAATAAGCAGTATTT
>NW_005054342.1:208065-282000 GCF_000277835.1 Geospiza fortis | reverse complement strand
CAGGTGTTTTCCAAATTCCCACAGGGAGCTGTTTTATGATTTGTATGGTAATGATTTATGGGTAAGTCTACAATATATGCAAAAAAAAAGAATGGTTGTAAACTACATTATCTAACTCAAGAGAGTAATAAAGATAAACTCAGTTTTAATAGAGATTTGACACTCTTTTTTAGGCATTACTCCAAGAGTTAACTGTCATTACTGACTTTAAACTGAAGTTTAAAGTCCTAAGTGAAGAGGGAACTTTGTCTTCAATGCAAGGTACACTCAAATTCTCAGAACTATCCTTCCTTAATGCATTTTTTCCCTTAGGGTCAGATGGAAGAAAAGGGGAGAATCTGCCCGTTAAAAGCATCTCACCAAATACAGATGGCCTGAAAACATCATCTGGGATTCACCTCCTCTTTGTGAGGACACTCTGCAGTACCAAGCACCTTTAAGGTATCAAAGGAAAGTGCTTTTACCCACATTATACAATCAAGAACTCTAGATATCATTTTTACCTTGAATCTTTAATATTTTCTCTAATTTTAGTTACTTCTAATGGACATGTCATAAAGTCTGTCAAAATATGTTCTACAGAAAGTTCTCTCCTGTGGATATTTTCTAGTGAAGGTCCTGCAGTCAACACACAGCAGCATTAGCCAACATGCAATTTCAGGTTGCTAGGTGAAACTACTGTCTTTTTCAATTGGTTTCACTATTGTCATCAAGAAACTGCAGCTTTCCATCCTTTCTGTTCTGTGAGGTAGACAGAGCTGCTTTATCTACATCATCAGGGAGAGGATCAACTGGATCTGGAGAAATGAGCCAGGATCTGAGGTGGCGGATCTCCCGCAGGCAGGGCAGAGTCCCTCTGGAGGGAGCACAGCCCCCAACACCTGCGCAGGGTCAGGACAGCAAAGGCGAAGTGACCTGGATGAGGCTGGTAGTGAGTCAGATTTGAGGTCCATCCAGGGAGCCTAGTCAATAAATTGAGACAAATGATGCAGAGGCACATCCTGCCTCACCTAATGCTCCACGACAGATGAGGAAACACGGATTGTATGAGCCCATGGGGGTTAGAAATATGCTATGTAACTGCTTGCTACTGAAACCACATGCACACACTGAACTTGTAAAGGTTTGGGAAAGCCCACAATACAGTAAGGATGAGAGTCAATAATGGATAATGGAGAAGAAGACGTGAATTTTCCACCAGACAAAAGAACACAATTTCAAGACTGGTATCTCATTGTAATCTGTCTAACACAAGAGTAAATAATTTTCCAGAGCACCTATAATCACCTTTTAACCTTCAAATGAGAGAAATCCAGAACTGAGGAAGAAAGGGGATCACCAAATATGAGGACACAGACTGACTCGGATTAGTCAATGGGAATATTATGCCTTTCTAAGGATTTGAGTATCCTTTTTTTTTTCTTCCATTCAGAAGCACACCAACTTTGTTCTCATTCCACTCTGATTTAAATTTGACCCTCAGCAGTGCAACCCTGATGTAAGATCCTTATCTGTGAAGTAAATGCAGCAGAACTGTGCCCACACAAGTTCTCAATCACTGTCTAATCCCAGCCTGCAGCAAATCACCCTGACTCCGACTCCACTGCTACACCAGGGAAATTCCAAGACAGGTACGCAGACTGAGAGCAGAGGTGTGGCAGGAGGCAAAGGTGGACTGAAACCTATCCTGCATTCTGAAATAAAGAATTTATTTGAAGTGGAAATGCATTTGTTCTTTCTTCCATATCTGCTATATACCCAGTCTGTTGTGTCACGCCTGTAGTGACTCATGGTACAAGAAAACTTTGTTTGCTGAGCTCTTTGCAGACATAGTTACTTTTATTGGAAACAAAGAATTTGAATGTAGATCATTATGACTTATGTTTAAAATAGAATGAATGTTATTTGAGTTGCTTTCAAATTAGCATGATTGTTTAAAAATATATGAAGTTCTTCAATGAATTTTAATCTCTCTACTGCAAAAACAATTTTAAAAGATTACAGGCTTGAACATTTTTAGAAGGATGTAATCATACTAGGTAAAACATAAATTTCACACACCACCATAATTTTTAATCATTCTGCAGTGCACATAGGCAGCATTCAAATGTCTCTTTCAAATGTCAAAATAAAATTAATATTTATTACCATACCTCTGAACTAGTACATTTACAAAACTGAAGCTCAGGACATTTTCTACTAAGCCATTTAAGCCATTTTGTATGTTCTCAGTTAAACACATTTTCTAGAGCTATTGCTCTGCCCCAGGGACTCACAGGATTTCTGAAGCACTTTATGGCTTTTTGACTACATTCTTCAGGAAAAATCACTCAGGTCAAGGCAGGAAGAGGATTCCAATTTCAGAGGTGGTTTTCAATGTTAGTAGCTTGTTATAAATAAAGCTGAGAGAATAATCGACATTGCTAAACCTTACACACACAAAATACTGAGTAAAAATATAAAATTAAACACAGAAAAGTCATATTTGTACCAAAATCTTTGACTTTGGTGCCTCCAGGGCACCAAAAAGCTTCAAAGGGTCAGGACAGCATCTGTAATAACTGGAAGACCCCAAGAGGGTAGAACAAAAGCTAGGTCTTTCATATCTCCTAGTTTGGGGAAAATAATAGCTCAAGAGGAGAACTTCATGGGCTCAGACCCACCTGGAAAAGTAACCAAAAAGACCTGTAGGATATTGCCAGAAAGCAGAAAGCATTGTTCCCAGTCCCTACTGCAAACTAAACTTTGGAGAGTTTTTTAATTGGGTCCCTGACTTCACAGACATAGGATATGGAGAGGGACAGGGTCCCTGTGCACTTGTCTCTGCAGCTCTTTTGCATGATACCCTCACTGCTAAGAGGATTGGAACAGAACAGGTCTATCCAGAGAGATGTGCAAAGGATTTTGTGTATCCATAACAACCTCTGTGCTGAGTTTATTCAACCTCCTAGGATTTTTTTGACTGTCTTCCTACTCTCCAGCCAAATCTCAGGCATTTAGGAGACTTCAGAGGGGTAAACCACTACATTTTTGATACTAGTCCTGTGTAATGTGGAAGGAAAAAATGAGCAGATCCAGTGTCATCTGCACTCCTAAATCACTCCACTGGCTTTGAAAAATCCTACCTTTCCCACAAAAACTCTAGCTGACAAAGATCTTGCTGTCAAGCAGCATGCACCAACAAAAATCCAAACAGATACAGCATAATTTTTTTGCTACTGCCCATAAAATTAATCTGGCTTTAAATCTCTGAGATAGCAAATAATTCATTCAGAGTGTGAAATTATAGGTACTGCTGCCATAGTGTACCAGGAAGAAGCAGCAGAAGGAAGCTCTTTCTAACTGTTTTGAGTTCAGCTAAATGGCAGATGCTACCTTGTTGATCAGCATAGAGCATTGTCTACCAGCACTTTGCACTATCCAGAGTTTTGTAGGACCCCCTAACACCTCACAACACCAGTACTTGGGGGTAATGGCTGCCTTTTTACAGCTATAGCAAGACCCTGACATTTATTACATCCACCCTGCACCACTGAGACTGTTACACTTTGTTTAGTCTGGGATATAGGCAAAGTTGATATAAAAATTGTGAATTAATAATTTTCTAACAGTACTTGTGATCATTTTATCTTCCATGAACGTGAAGTTTAAATTAATATGACTGGAGTGACTGTTCTCAGAAATCATGGTACCCATAAATACCAGCTGCCCCACTGGAAGCAGAGTTACAGCTTGTCCAGTGTGGCAGCAGAAACAAGTAACATTGCTCAAGGTGTCATGTTGGGATGAAAAAACCTCCTCTGTCCCTCCATAAATGTTTATCATGTAATTCTTGCACATGTTTCCAGGAGAAGAATGCTCCTCTGAATTTATTCTGGTGATGAATCCATATAGGTAAGATGTTCAAGTCCCTCACCTGCAAAAGGGTTATGGAACTTGTCCTGTTGGCATGAAGTGACCTTGCTCATGAAGCTCCTGGCAAAAAAGCAGCCACCTTCCACTGTAATTATACAAGTATGCAAAACCATCATACCAAACCCCCCAGAAATCTCTGCTGCTTCCCTGATGTCAGCACGAGGTGCCAAGAGCCATAATTAACTTTTGATTGAACTTTGATCAGTCTGAATGGATACAGCCTGTGGGCAGTGCCTGGGCTGGGAGCTCTGCCAAACTTTCAAGTGCCTACAGGGAAGAGAAGCACGACCTGATGGCTGTTCCTGTCCTCATGTCATCTCCCCAGGTATTTGCTGCCCTCCCTGTTAAAGGCATCAGGCTGAGCTAGTTTTTGACCTTGCCTGGTGTAGTTTCTCTTTCTTTCTTCGTACAAATTAATAAGAATTTGTTAAAAACCCCAATGACATCCGAGCAAGGTAGATCAAAGAATTGACAAGTCACAGCAGAAAAAGGGAATTCCCTTGCCTGAAAACTGATCTCCGCCCAAAATTGTCCTATTCTTCAGAGTTAAATCCAGCAAAGTTTGGGTCCCATGACATAAATACAGGCTGTGTCAAGAGCAACAGAGGCTAGAAATGACTGCTCCTGGTCTATCGCAGCAACCCAGTAACCTCAGCAAGAAATGGGATTGGAAACCTGGCAGGGAAAAACTGCATCTTGTATTTCTTCTGTTAAACATGGTATATTATTAGTGTTGTGCTAATTTAGGTCACCTAAATGGGCTCTACGTAATTTAATAAATTTAATTACTTAATAAAATATTGGATTTGGCTGGGTGTCAGGCAGACAGTTAGAGAGTGATTGACTGATACCCAGGGAAACAACACTCTCTAGAGTGGAGAGACCCCATCTTGGGGTTATGATGCCGAAGTAGCTTTGTTAAACAAAGACACAGCTTTTGGCAGTAGTCCTTCCTAGTTTCAGATTCAAGGTCCCAAGTTCAGCCTCTTCTCTCAGTGATCTTCCCAGGGGTGTTCTGTTACACACCAACAAAGAAGTGCATAAGCTGAATAAATCATTAATTAAAAAACATTTGTTCAGCTCTATGCAGATGCAATGCCTCTCTCCCTTAGGGCAAATGTCTTACTCTCAAATCAATCCAAAGTGCCAGGAGAAGAGGATGATAGTTTCACTTACCTCTAGTCCAGTTCAAGAAGAGTGAATGTGGCTAATTAAATATGCAATGCTTCCAAAAAAAAAATCCTGTGTCACTGACTCCTACTTTGAAAAAAATAAAAGCAACATACAAACAAATAAAAGACCCAGTGAGGCAGGAAGATTATTTTAAACCTTCAGAGATGCAACTAGTCTGCATTTGTTTTTACATTTGTCTATATAGACACTTTGCCCTTGAAGAAAAATTACAACAAATGTAAAACACAGTAAATTTTGTTGTTGTTGTTCATATATGTAATTGCAAAAGCATATGGACAAAGAAGAGTTAGTTTACTTAATGGAATCTCCCTCTTCAAAACATCTTGAAGATTCTTCTTTTTGTTTGGCTTTTATACACAAAGGATCAGATATTGTGGTCAAAGCCACACAAGGCAATACAATGTCAGCAGTCATTGTACATCAACTACTTCCATGACTGTAAAATAGTAGCTGGTTTTTATCCTTCAGCTGCTTGTCAACACTTCTCCACTGCTAAGACAGGTTTCTTTTAACCAAATGTTGATATTTTTATCTGAGCTGGCCATCTCAAGCTCCCTCTAAACTTGTAAGAGAGGAAAGGCACTTTCAGGACACACATCTTTGCAGGTCCATTTTACTGTACATGTAGGTCATTATTGCTGAGTCAGAATGCCTCCTTCTAAAGTCAGTGCAGTGTCCCTTCAATAGGGGAATATGGCCCCCTCCTGCCTGGATCATACCCCAGAGAAGTCTTGTCTTCTCTGTTGATTAGGGTGAATTGGAAATAATAGTTATTTCCATAGTGGACTTCCCACACTCCTGTTTTTTTACAAAATTTACTGCTTGGATCCTTCACCTAAAAGAATGAAGGGCTTCCTCCTGAAGAATTTTGTCCATTTAGCAGGGGAATGTCCTACAATTTGCTAAAAAATAAGATAATTTTCTTTACATTAGGAAAATATGTTTGCCTTTTTTATTTTGATTTGGAATTAAAATAGATTTTGGGGTGGCTGCGTGAAGCACATTCTCTGATTTGTTTGTGATTAAAAATTATGTGTCTCAGTTTTTGAAATTCCATTTGAATTTTATTTTTGCTCCTCTGTAATGCATTTTTACTGTTCTACATGATGTCATGCCATGCCAACAGAAGTTCATGTAGCATCAAGACTGAACTGGATAACCTTCAGTATTCCCTCCCAATAAAATCTTTCTGCCATAAGTATACAACAATCATCATTACATTTTAATACCTCAAACTCTAAAGAGTGTTCCAATTTAAATAGATTAACATTATTTTTTATTTAATATTACAAGTTTTAAACAGTATTTTGTGAGTGTCTAAAGGGACAGAAGTGTCAGACATCAGCAAATTTAAATTCAGGGCCCTGTGCTTTTACTTGTCATTCTATTGTACCCAAGAGAGAGGTGAGCAGTTAAGCATTTGACTAATTGAAAACTTTTATTTGCCTTTCTTTATGCTTGACTTCTTTCTTTGCTCTTTCTTCTCTCTACTTGTGTTCCTGTTTGCTGTGTTTGAAATGGACTGAAGATCTTCATAGATAGTCACTTGAATGGAATGACTCCTGGCTGAGCACTCATTTCCAAAGTCCTTGTTGCCTTCAGACAGTCCACTTAGCTCCTTTTTCCTGTATAAAATCATTAACTTCAAAGGAATATTTCATATACAGATCTTGACCTACATGGTATTAGTTTGTTTTACTATGAGCTAAGACCTTTGAACCTGTAAAATCATTTTAGGGCATATTCAAGAGAAGTGTGGCTGCCATGTAGCTTTGTCAATGCCACATGCACAACCTTCTGGAAAATACTCAGAGACATTCATAAAACAGTAAATTATAAGGAATAGCTGTACAAGATCTGTGGGATGAAAATTTCTAGTTCAATTTGGCTTTATTACACACATCTAACTGTTACACACATTCTTCTAGGACTACAAGACACAGGAAACCCAAACAAATAAACTTCACCTTGAACCTGAATGTTCATAGCAAGCTTTGTATGTGCAGTGAACTGAGACTGAAAGTACTGAAGTGAAAGAAAAATTTTGTTGCTGTTTAAATTAAATATGAAAAGCAAATTGCCAGTAAAAGATACAGAAAGAGTAAAAAAATCCAAAATCAAGCTGGCAGACAGATATATGCCTCATTTCTAGACAGATGATTTTGCTGTGTCTCATTTTTATATTGGATTCCTGTCTAGACCTCAGACAAGAGGCTTGCTGATTACCCATTTTGGAACAAATTAGGAGATGAAGATCACTGTGCTACAAAAAAGATTTTATTTGTGGCTATGCAGCTGGCTAAGAGCAAATTAATCTGAGTCAGTATACAGGCCATCCTACCTTCCTAAAATTTCAGTCCATAATAAGTGCTTATTTATCCAGAAGTTTTCTAGTCTTCAGTTTACTCTACAAAGCTAATAAATAATAATTTTTATAATTACAAATATATTTCATATACTTGTAATTATAATATTATTATCTATAAATAATAAACAATAAGGCATATATTGGCAATCCAAAAGTTTCTGCCTGGCATCTGAAAGGTTTTTTTCCTTCATGGAATACTATGCAACATATTTTCAGTCCACAGATCTTTAGGAACTGAAAAGCAGCAAGCCATTTCTTGAAAGACTAGAGATTTCTCCCTCTCCAACTGATAGATTATTGCAAGATTGGTCTGGTGACATTTGTTTTGCAAATTCTAACGTCTTTCTCTGGATTTTTTTCACCCACCAGTAATAAGAATATAATAATATCTGCACACATTTATCTTTAATTGTTGGACAAAAGCCTGAAATAAACAGAAGACAGATTGGCATACATCATATAGTCATTCTCACACACATCCCGTACCACAACAGACAGAAGAGTGTATTTTTAATGCAGTAATCAGAAATATTTAAGATAATTAACAATGCTCTCTTGTGTTCCTCCTAGATACAATTGTTTCTTGTATAAACTCTTCAGCAAATTTAATGGATTGGTTAAGCAGCACCCGAACCATGTAAGTGGATGACATATTTCTGGATTCCTCCTCAGCACCAATGATATACAGCTAATGCATCATATTCAGTGAAATGGCTTTAAGTGATAACAGGTGTTTAGCATAATGGAAACTGCTGCTAGTTGGTCAACACGTAAATTAATTTTGTTATTTACAGAACCAGATGGTCAATTTCTGGAGTACCAGCATGGGTAACATTAGTAAGCATCCTTGCTGCAGAACATGATGTCTCATCTGTAGCTTCACCAGTTTCTAATTCCAGCTACCGTGTGAATTGCAAGAGTACCCCTCTGACAGGAAGATTAACTGACTTACTCTCTGCCCAAGAATACTACACCATATATTATCAAGTAAAAGTGGCTAAAGGTCATACAAATGAGCTTCATGAGATATTAAGATAAGTGATAAGAAACAATAACATTCAGCTTTTTCACTTTTTTCACTCTGTACCACTTAAAGTGTCAGTATGATTTGATATAATTTTCTACCTGCTTGCTTTCTTTCTTAGAACAATGATTTGGTATTGTAGAAAATGCAGTTTAGCTACAGGGTTCAACTGATAACCCATTTGTATTGTAAGACAGAGGGGTTTATTACTGTGTAATGTTAAGCTTTTCTTCAAAGTCCTATTTGAGAAACTCATAGACTGACTCAATCTGTGATTTGGAAGAAATCCCTTTTCCATCTACAGTCAAAGCTTGTCAGATGGAGTAAGGCAGATACACGTGCAGGCAGGACTAAGAAATCCCACTTGGCTGAACTTCCAGGACCAAACCAAAAGGGATGGTGAAGGCCTTAAGCATTACAGCCACATTACTCAGGGCAGCACTCTGTGCCCAGGCTGCCTCTTGCAGTGTGAGTTGTGCACAGCCAGCGCGGTGCAGCAGGGGCACATCAGACCCAGGGCATTCCAGCTGTAAAACTCATGGGAGCACATACAGCACCCAACAGCAGCTCCTGCCACATTGCCAGGTGCTTGAGACTCATGACCAACCTCCCCCTTATCCTCAAACTGCACTGGGGCAAAGTGTAAAAGCACCAAACCAGGCCTCTTCAGGGAAGCTCAGGCATGCAGTAGTCCTGCACGCACTTACAGCAAGACAGATCTTACAGCAAAACAGATCTTACAGCAGAAAACACTGAATTGGGCTCCTTTGGATAGCTGCCTTCTCACCTGTGATCCCCTCCCTTTGTGCTGCACAGCACTGGCCTGTCTGCCCAGAAGTGGGGTGACAAAATGGCACAGAGGCAGGATGAGTGTGCTCATGGTCCCTGCAAAGAGCAGAGAGGCTCCTCTCTTCCAATGTGTTCAATGCATTCCTGTTACACACTTTAGAGCAAAATTATTTATGCACAGTAGAAAGAAATTGTGATTGATAACAGTTTTGTGCCTCATGTTTTCACTTAAGTAGGTTTCTTTGATGAATATAGACAGGAGTGCAGTCACTGCACACTACATGTTTGACACTCCTCTAATCCAATTTAACTGACTTAAATGGAAGGAAAACATAGCAAATATAAATATGGATTCAATTCTAATCTATAGCTACAAACATACAGATCTTATCTGGAACTTATATATTCTGCTTCCTCTCCTGCATGCATCAAGAATGTTTTTCTTCTCCTCTTCACTACTAGGAGATTATGCTTTAAAAATGCAAAACGTTAAGTTACTTGCTAAGAATTATCATGTACATGTGAACTAGTTTTGGAATTCAAGTTGCATATCTGGAAGCCTCCTGTCACACTGAATTATTCAAGTAACAAGTAATGTATTAAAATGGGTAAATCCAGACTGTCCTACTTCTTATTTTTTATAATCCTGTCTATTTTAGAAATATTTTTGTGTGTTAAGAAAATAAAAGCATGCAGCAAGGTGAGGTAACAGACATTCCTATGGATTGCTTAGATCAGTGGTATCACATAGCACAGTGCCTCTAAGTATATTAAACTGTACACTACTTGTGTTATACAAAACATTTTTGCTGTTAGCATGCCATGCAATGTGTGAGACATGAAGCAAAATAAGTCATGGAAGAGCATTTTTTTTTTCAGGAAATATGTGTGTATCTCCAGACATCTGCAAAGCACTGTGCAATAACTAGGTACTTCATCTTCCCAATTGGGAGTCTATGGGGCATTAGTTGGCCAGCTTAGAAGAAGAGTAAATCATGATAAAACATGTAAAATAAATATATATTTAAGTCACAGAAACTTAATCAAGATCCTTAATGCACAAAGCAGAAACATGTCTAGGTGAGTAAAGGTTATCATTCTGGCTCAAGTGTTTTGACTGAATCCACAAAGCCCAGGGACAAGGACAGAATTAGGAATCCAGGCTAGCATTTAATGAGGCAGCATTTTTGAGCAGTCAGTTATGGCAGGGTTGTGTTGCTCTGTTAAATCTGTTGGGTACTGTAAGCCCAATGGAAGTTACATAGATCTTGAGGGAAAAAAACAACATGGAAGCAAAACAAAAACTGCAGATATATATCTCCCCGGAAACACCAGACAGAAAGAGAGAGAGCCTTTGATTTGGAAGAGTTCTTGTGTGTACCACAGAACTCCCCAAATAGGCCATTAGAAGAATTGAGAAACCTGGGAACTGACTGCGTGAAGAGCTTTTTGAGTTGCACAAAATGTTGATGGCAGCACTCTGCCAGGCAAGATGTTGGCAACTGCTCAGAGTGTCAAATAACAACTCCAAAATATCTGTTTACAGCCTGAGTCTTTTCAGTGACCCAGTTTCTAGCACAGTTCCTCAGATTATACATACGACTGTTTTTGCTTTATTCCTGCTACTGACATTAAACTGTGCTTACAAACAAGTGCGTAGTGATTAAGTAAAACATTCTGAACACAGAAAACCAGATGTACAGCCACTGAACTCTGTAGTACTGGATGGAGACCCAGCTTTGTACAAGTGAATACATGTCCTGTAATGCAGGAGACTTCCCTTACACACTGGTGGAAGCTTGTGTCCCCTCACAACAGGCCCAAGAAACCTCTTCTGGTACAGGGCACAGGGAATTGATTACAAAGTTCAGTCTAAGGAGGAGGATCATTGCTTCTCTGGAGAGTGAGAGGCGCATTGTCTGACACCTGCAGGACTGTATTGTGTCACCTTACTGAAGAAACAGAAATGCAATGAGTGTGTACAACACACCTTTTTCCACTGGGTATCTTAATCCCACAACTGCGCCACCTACAGTGGAGAAAATTCTTCCTCCCAGTATCAAAATATTTTTGTATATTTGCAGCAAATTGCTACAAATTTGCATCAGCAATGCTGCATAGGTTCCTTAAAAACAGTCCCTGACTTCTGTCCAGCAGCTGGCAATTTTTTCTATTATTTAATACCAGCAGTGATACGCTTGAATAAGACTGTAGAGTAGCCTAATTGAAGCATTAAATAAACAAAAAAAAGCTTTTCTCTTCGAATCCAAACAAACCAGAGAATGAAAATTGACAAAAGAGAGGAAAAAGAAAAAAACACAGCCAAACAACAACAAAAAAACAATTAACAGACACCAAACCTCTGATAAACCATTCAAGCAAAACGAGCTTATCCCAAATCATAATGACGGCTCATTATAGAAAAGTCTAATGCTGCACAAACCACAGAGTTTTCAGTAATTGCAATCATCTTCCTTACCTGTAATTCAGTGACAAGAGAACAAAAGGAAGGTGAAACTGCATAATAAATTGAGGAAAGCCTGCGCTGTTCTTCAGCATCTGAAGGAAATGTGCAGTCCAATTTTTTTCCCAGCTGAAATGCCCAGCTAAGGAGAACAGGCCATTCTCAGAGCTCTGGACTGGTGTAGGGGGGTTGGCAGCCCTCAGTGAAGGCAGAGCTCCCAGGTAGTTCTCAGGTGGCTGTGCCTGCAGCACAGAGCTGAGCTAAGGGTCCTGAGCAGACCACACACGGGCCTCGACAGCAAAGCTTGCAAAAGGAAGGTTAAGGGCAGTGTAGTAATGTCAGGAGATGGAGCAACAGCTGGCTATGGGCATATCTTAACATGAAGATGACTCTAAGCACTCCGTCGGGGTTGGGATAAGTACCTGCATGCAGCAGTGCAGCACAAAGAAGCAAGCTGCCAACGTGCTTTAGATATTTCTAAAGAAAATTAAGCACTTTTCCCATCATGGCTTCAGGACTGAACGATGTTTAGTGTAAAGACAGGAAGGAAAACAAGCTGCATTCAGTTCACTTAGGAGCACAAGACAAATAATTTAAAACTGAGGCTGTGTAAATACCATAAATTATGTTTAAGTAATCAGAATACAACATTTCTACCATCTTAGTATCTCAGCTGTAGCTAGGTACTAAATTCTTTGAGCTGCTCGTAGCAGAGAATTCAGGATCTTCCTTTTGAATCTCAGAAATCAACTATCCACATAAACCTATGCATATCCATAAGCTTGTAGAACATACACAACAATGTGACAGAAGGTCAATTACAAATGTCTGAATAATATTCCCATGAGAGGTAAATTTTTAAATATTACCATAAAAATATGTAAAACCTTCTCTGTAACATATGAGGAGTTAGTGTGCTTGTTAACTCCCTGTTTTTCCAGTGTTCAAAGCAGTTTTGCCAATAGCTAATTGTATTAGAAAGAATAGAGGATGGAAGCCAAGCAGGAAAATATGTGATTGTCACAGACAATGCATGAGGAAAATTTGAGAGGGGAAGTCTCTGTGTGTTTCATAACAATAACCTGCAGTTTTATTACACTTTCCATTAAAGAATTCAAAGCACTCTATAAGCAAGGTTTCATGCAGTTGCACCTTGGCAGGACACCAAGACCTTCTTGCTTATTCCAATTTTTTTCCCAAAAAACCCTTTCTGTCCTTTAACACTGTCATGTAAATTGGTGAAATAATACCTAGTTGAAACAGACAGTCAAGCACCAAAGTTAATTTTCTCTTCTTGGTCTCTGTGGATACCTCACTATTAAATTACAGCAATATTTCTAAGATAAATGCAATACCTGCACTCTGTGTGCACCGCAAATTTCAACGTCTCAAGGACTTTTAACTAAGAGACCTCCAAGAAGAAGAGCAAGAGAAATAAAGTAAACCACATCCTCATGCCTTGCTAGGGTGCTGCCCACCTTCTACCCAAAAGTCTACAGATAAGCTAAAATGGGAGACTTGCGCTCCAAATTAGTTCTTAATTCTCAGCTGAGAGGTCTTGGACCTCTGTCCTTGGAAGAATAAAGGCACCTGGACCACAGCATCTCCAATCTTCATGTTGCTTCTATAATGCACAAGTCAAAGGTTTAGAAAGAGCCTTTTCTAAAATTTCTCTCATAACTTTGAACAGAGAATATTTGCAAGCAAGTGTTTAGGAACAAAACTACAGCCTTCCAAAGGTTTTTGCATGGCTTCAGAGATTAAGTCTCGCTTCACAAGTCATTTAGGAAGTGAGGACAGGTCTCTGAATTGGTTTCTATTGATAGTTAAGTTACTGCAGGGTACTAAGGCTTATTAAGTGAGACTGACATGCTACATCAGCAGAGTTCCCAGAAGTAATGCTGCTTGATCAGTATACCTGAAATTTGACCAGTTTAACTTGTTTCACTGAGAGGGTAATTTAATGTACTGATGCTGACTTAATATGCATCACTTTATAGTTCCTACTGAATTTCCTCTTGGAGCAGTTAACTGCATTAGAATATTGCTATTTCCATACCAGGGGAGCACTACCAGTGCACATATAGCCTGCACATCATTTAAATTTAATGGGGCCTGATTTCTCAGAACTATGTTTTAGAGATATTTAGGCTTCTAAGGATGAGGTTAGTGCCTGAGGTACTTTGGAAAAAACAGTATTACCTATGTGTATCCCAAGACATCTGATTTCTTTGCAAATAAAGACCTACATGAGTTACTTACAGATATGATTATTCAATTAATCCAGTACTTCTTTAGATGCTGCACAAATAGGTAGCATAAGCAGAACTGCAATCCAGGAAGAGCAATTCAGAAGTCTGTGCAGTAACCACAGAATTACCCTTCTTCCCTTTAACTACTTCACTCTTCAAATCAATACACACTGATGAAAAACTATGATGCTTTAAAAAGAAATTTTTGTTTGACTGGCAAAATCATTTTAAAGTCTGATCAGAAGGGAAATTCCAATATTATAGTTTTAGAATCTTTATAAGTTTAATTATATTTTACCAAGGCCTGTATTTTAGCCAACTGTTGGTAGTAATAATTGATTGGATGTGCATGCACATTTATTTTCATTCTTATGGCAGGTTTTGTAGCTTTTTGTAATATAAGACTCTTTTATTTAATGTTTTGTAATGGTAATGTCTTTTTTTAAAGTTAATAAGTAGTTTAAAGAAAATTATAATATACACTGTTAAGGGACAAGCAGCATTTTCATAAGGTGCCAAGCGAGAGAGGTAGATAGATAGAATAATTCTTTCACAAGCAGCATTTTGGCCACAAATCTATACTTTGTTCAATATTTTAAATTGGTAGCTTTATTCAGTACCACTTCTAAAGATAATTACACTACTCAGGATTCATTATAGTAAAAAAAACCTATAAAGGTACAGCAAATTAAATTTCAGGAGCACTTTTGTTTCTTAATTGATCAAAAGAATTATGGAGCACTGTACAAGTGTAACGGCCACGGGTCTAATGGACAAGCCAGCTCATCTGGCCTGCAAATGGCAGGAAAGTCTCTTCATCAGACAAGCCAGCAGGCTAAATTCTGCTGTCACTACACTGAAATAGATGGTGTTGGGCAGCTGCGTTTAAGAGCAATTTGACCCATTGACTATGGTGGAAATTGTGCTAATGCATGTAAAAGAATAAATGTATCTTTCTCAGCTTAAATATAGCAGATTGAGAGCCAGGAATATTATCTCATTTACGTTGGCAGAGGACATTTCAAGTAATGGTATTGTGTTAATGCAAACTGACATTCTTTATGTCTTTCCAGCAATCTATCAGTCTGCTGCTATGTATATCATATATAATGTGTACTCTTTTAGTGAGTAAAAATGATCTTTTTAAATACATAATGTCATGCATCTGTCTTTATTACAGCCAAAACAATGAAAGTCTGCCATTTCACTCTACAATCAAACATCTATTTTTTTATTAAAGACAATTCCATTATTCTGCAATAAGGGACCTATTACATGCCCTAATTTTGGTGAAATTACTAATGCAGATTGAATTTCCTAGAAGAATTACTGAACTTCTGTACTTTTTGAGATTCTAACTTAATTCATGTGCTTATCATGATAATGTGCTTTATTATTTGTTGCACCAAGCTGATGAATTCTCCCTAGGCAATGTGTAATTATTTGACAGTCCCTATTACAAGAACACTGAAAATTGCTGTTAGACAGTGACTCCTTGCAGTTTGCACCATCCCTTTTATATTTCATCTCCTGACTCAGAGCTGTCACTCTGATCTGTCTGTATTAATTCAAGGAAGAAAGTTCTATTAAATTTTCAAATTATCTAATTATAGTGCCGATTTCACATTAAGATATAGGAAATAAAATAAGAAGACTTGGCATTATTTTATCAGTTTAACATTCCTTAGGTATGTGAAGCTACTATCCCAAATCCAATTCACTAACTGCAGCTTAGTCAAAAGTTTTAGGACATACTCAGTGAAACTGGGTTAAAACTTCTAGAGATGAATAAGCAAAGAGGGAAATGCTATCACTTTTCAGATCAGCTTACAAATGTCCCACATTCTTCATTCCAACAAAAACCAGTAGATGTATAAGTAAGAAGAACCCAGAGTATAAATGGCTAAGTATTTTACCACTGATGTTTTTCACTTTATTGCTGTTCTTTTTCAAGTGTTTGTGTACAGAGTTTTAAAATACCAGAACATTCCAGCTGCAATTAAAAATTTAGTTTTATCTCATAAAATTTCAAAGAAAAGCTTAAAGGTGATAAACAAGAACCCAAGAAGAGAAGAAAAGAAAATCCCACTTTCCCATATGTATTCAATTTTTAATACTTAGCAGTTTCCAATTCTAAATTTGTAAGCCTCAGTTTAAATGTCCTATGCCACCAGTGAGTAAACAGCCTCCTTGACATTTGCTGGGCCAGTTAGACACCAACAAGTTCCAGCACCTGAGGGATGACAGAAGTAATCCAGCCCAGTCATGGACCACTTTCCCTCTTCTACCTAGCTCAACTGGTCACAGAAATTATGCTGTTTCAGCAGAAGAAATCTATATCCATAGCCCAGCTACGCTTATGCAATGCTGATTTACAGTGCAGTTGGTTTCAAAGTTGCCATTTCCCAAGCACCAGAAGATATTTTCTAGGCCCTTTTATTCAAAATTGGAGCTGAACTGTAATCAAAATGTTTGCTGAGCTAACTGAAATCTTCCACTTAAAGTCAGCCTGACATCAAAATGCACTTTGTGCATTTTGTGCTTCATGAATGCCATAGGCTTAAAGCACCTGGAGCCCAAAAGAAAGAAGTGGTTTGGCCCTCTGGGCAGCTGCATGGAGGAAGTTCTCAGCAGCATGAGAGCGCAGAAGCTTTCCACAAATAAAGCCTGCTGCTGGCCATGAGAGAAACCATATTTAATCCTTAGAAAAACAGAGTTAATGTGTTCATTACACTGAATTTCCCCTGTTAAGAATTATTCCACTCAGTTTGTGGAAGCCGTAACAGTGAATTAAGCCAAAGCAAAAAAAAAATTGGACTTGTGTTTATTGCATTACAAAGCTTAGAAAAGAACTTCTCACAGGTCACCATGAATATTTAACATCCCATAACTGCTATGGTAGTGTGGTTCTAGTTTTATTTTTCTCCAGTAGAAGAAGATATTTCTTCAGTGTGCACTTGTTGTGCCAGCATGGAGGAATTTCAGTTTACTTTTCAATGATGAGGCACATAAGCAGCAGCAGATGGTATTTGGAACACAGTGAAGATACAAAGATATCTGGGGAGCTGGAAGAGAGGATCTTAGCATTTCAAGCTGCTTTATAAGCCCTCACTGAAAAAGCATGCACTTCTTCACATGTTTACTTGCTAACATTGTTTTCAGCTACTCTCTCTAAAAGGCTGACAATAAAACACACTCAGAATTCTTCAAAACATTGCAATAAAGCTCAAAAATAAACCCCAAAGAATACTTATGTTTTTCATCCTTTATAATTCCCTCCTCTATGCACACTGCTTAACTGAAAAGAGCATTATATGAATTTGGCAAATGTGGAGCTGAGTTGCAGAGGGGCAGGGGAACCCCACTGGAACCTTGTAATACTGCTAAAAATTCAGCAGAAGTCTCCAGGCTTAAGATGTAATGCATTACCTGTGATGTTGCCTGTAGGAAAAAATCAATAAAAAGTACTTGAATGTGGAGAAAAAACAGGAAACAAGCAGTAAGGAAGATCTGGTGGGAGTTTAGCTGGTTATCTTTAGAATGCGGTACAAGACAAGATTATTAGGATCTGGGGCTAGTGAAGAGACCTCAAGTCCAAAGCAAACCACATACACAGGTGATTGGAGTCCTGGATTGCTACTGAAAGCTCAGTTCTCTTGGGAATTAAGTGCTGGTGATGCTGCTCTCATGTCACATGTCACCCAAGTGCAGAGATAGAGATAATGCTGGTAGAGAAAGTAGCTCAGATTGTGAATGCAAACAGGTGGCAGATAATTGGAGTGGAGGTGGGTGTGACATGATGTCTTAGACTGAACTTCTGAGTTTTCATGCAGAAATCTACTACTCCCTCTATTACCTTTCATAAAACCTGTAGAGAATCAAAATAGCACATGCTGAATCCTCTAGTTGGTAAAGAGACAAGGAACCAAGATTAAAAATTAGAAGGCTAATCATAGACTGTGCTTCCCCACACACAATATTCAAGTTGGGAAAACAGAGGACTTTGGGGACTAAAAGGAAAGTGAAAGTCTTGACTGAAGGAAGTGTCCCAGCAGTGGGTGAATTTCCTGGAGGCCAGAGCTGCATGGAGAAAAATCAGGGGATACCCAGAGCCCCTGACTCCCAAAAACCAGGCTGGGTTGTGATGAGCAACAGCACAGCAGGAACCAACCCAACTTTCTGACCAGAATTATCAGACTACCAGTGACCTCCCTGACCAAAAAGGGATGGAAAAATCTAATGATCAGAGCTCTGAGGCAAGGGAGCAGGAGGTGTGTAAAACTCTCATCTCACTTCTTAAATAGGCCTTAGAAGCCAGATCCACTCTGGGTTATCATTTGCACTTTCTTACTGTGGCACTGGAGTCTTTGAAGTACTGTCAGGTCCCATCTAGTCATGGCTGTGGTAAATTCAGCAAAGGAAGTCCATTTTTAATTTTTTCTGCAGATTCAAACTAATAAGAGTTCCTTAAGTTCTCAGTCCGGAGAAGTTTAGGTATGCAGGTACCTAATATACATTTCAGGGGCTTTGAATATGATTTTTTTCCTTTATACACTTCATTTCCAAGTTCAATTCCACATGCATTCTCAACAGAATTTTGTTGTACAACAAAGATTCATGAAGGGATCATATGGTTTGTGAGACACTCCATGACAAAAACCATCTGAAAAGCAGAAGTCTACTTGACCCTCCACCTGCCTTTGCAGGTGTGAAAAAGAAATAATTCCCGCTGCCTGGACCTGGGATAAACAGGCTGAAAATTTTACCTTTATTATTCTTACTCTGGAGCAGGAATTATGTAACAGCTGATTTTTAAATGCTAGTTTATTTTAAACTGTCATTGAGTAAACAAGAACATACTAATTGTGATTAGTGATAGACAAGGATTGCCTAGGGGAAAGCTTGGATTCTATGAGAAAGGTTTTAATTTTTTTTATTCTCATAATGAAATCAAAACATGGAGGAGGCATTTTAACTGAGTAATGGGCTGCATATTCGTAAACACTCTTTATTCAAATTGATGAGGCAAACAGGATTTTGCTTTAATCCACATGGAGTGATCAGAGCAGTTCACCTTCGTATAGTACTGCTGCTAACATGTTTCAAAATAAAGACTCTGATAGAAGAAAATTGTTTTTACCATCTCCTTTGCATGCAGTGCTTAGGGGAGGTTCCACACCCGGGGGATTCAGCTGCCATTACAGAGAAAACTGATCTGCTAGAGAAACAGCTAAAGAGATATTGTTAATAGCTGGTTTACATTTAAAGACAGAAATATGCACCACTAACCAGTTAAAAACACTGAGCTGTTCAGTGTGGAACTGCTGAATGATTATTTAAACATCTTGGGATACGTGGGAAACTATGAGAGGAGTAGGACAAATATTTGGGGGAGCTGGAGCCAAATGACCTCCCTGTTTTTCAGCAGCAGTCTGAAGGGTTTTTCAAGAACATAGGTAGTGAACAAAGATCAATCTTTAAGGTACAGAATTTTAGCAGCATTTTCTTTTACATTATATAATTTGTTTGTATTATTTTAGCACCTAGGAAATTATCAAGATGAGGATTCCAATGCCTACTACATGAACATTTGGAGAAACAGATGGACCAGATGAACATTTATCACTTGTTTAACAGTTAATGCACAGCAATACTCCAGTCATTGGGGTTGCTCAGTAATTCCTCAACAACCATCATGTGGTTAACTCCCGATAGGATCTGACTTCTTAATGGCACCCTCTGAGGTCCCTCAGTCTCTGGAGGAATAAAAGTATACCAAAATTGCACCTTTGAGTTTCAATGCATCATTTCCAAGACTGTCTAGAATACTGAAAATCTGATTATACTATTTTTTATAGCTACAGGCTTGCAGCAAAAGTGATGTTATAAACATATGAGACTACAGTTTAGATAGTGTATTAAAAAATCTATTTTTATTAAATTGGAATTGTATTAAAATATGTTGTCTGCATAAAAAAGATTGCAAAATGACATATGTTATTTCCATAATTTTGGGGGTTTAAGCATGAATTGAGTTTTTATTTTGACTTTTTATATTATTAATCAGTGGAATATAAGCATTTTAATCACAAGTTTTCTGATGTCTTTCTATTATTTTATACACGACAGGTGATATGTGGATGTATTAAAACTGCTGAGTCTACAATACAGACATAAACAATGTTTAGATGAATTAATGCATGGTCTAATGCTAATTAAATCAAGAGGGTTAGAAGAAGAGTTAATTAAGCCGTTTCAATTTCTGTTCAAATTTGCATTGTACATACAGAATTAAGGTGACTTTTTCCATTTCAGTCTACACCACAGGTCTATAAAATTCACAGTTATCTATATTTCTATTTTTAAGATTTTTCTTTTTATTTAAAAGAGTATGGGAAAATACTTCTATTCCAGCATAATCCAAATTCATTCAGGAAATATTTCTCTCTCTACTGTCACAAGCAAGGAAGACAGGTTTCCACAGGTTGTATATCCAGGCACCTACATTCCCTTTCTGTTCACCAAACAGGGCTTTAGATTCTGTCTAAGGACGCTTAAATAAGAGGAGAAAATCTGAACGGTACCCAAATTCTTCAACAGAGAAAGGAAAGTAGAAGCATCTTAGTGAAAATTTTACTCAATTCAAACTTCTACATGCATATTGCTAATATTCCTTTTAGATCTCTTCAAAGTAAAGCCTGAAATTTCTCACCGCCTTGATATTTTCATTATTCTTCTGAATGGTTAAACAGTCAGGAAAAAAATAAATGTAACACACATTAAAGGCATATATTTATACAGGTACATTACTAGGCCAAAACTGTAACATACGGAGTGGATGTTGTGGTTCTTTGGTGCAGGTCTCCAAGCATATCCTGCCCAGGAATTTAAAAAATGCTAGTCTTAGAGCTTTATAAGAATAAAAATCTAACAATTTTTGATAATAACACCTTAAACATTAATTTGCAATTTTAAATGTGAGAATAATAACCAAGGAAACACACTCCTTCTTATATATCAAGTCAGTTAATTTTTTCTGCTGACTGGAGCTGACAGACATTTCCTGATAGGATTTATTTCTGTCTAACTTAACAAACTGATTTTATCTTAAAATACATATATATATATGTATAAACAGTTTTTATTAATGCTAGCATTCTATAACTGTATCTGTGTAGTACTCATTTATAATGATATAAGTACACAATGGAATAAGACCTAATGAGGGTCAGATCCCACCCCTTTAAATCGCTGTGAATATCTAACTCTATGCACAACAATTCATGGCAGCACTTGCCACAGAGTAGGTTATGGGAGTGAGAAGGAAGTCACTCCCCCACAAAACAGAAATGAGGCTCTTCCATTCAGCATCCAAGCCATTAGTCCCATATTCCTGTTCATACAGTTATTGATGGATTGACAGACGACAGTAGTCATATATTTATGTGAACTATAAGGAAAAAAATGTGCAAATGTTGCCTACAGAAATAGTATGTTACCTTCCCAGACATTGAAAAAAATCCCTGAAGAAGCAATGGTTCTTAATTTGCCAAATGGGAATTGCCTGTACCTCTCCTGCCTTGATCCTATCAACTCAATAGAAAATCAGAAGGACCAAGGGCCTGTTATCCCAGAAAGAGAAGGTTAAATATCCCTGAATAAATTAAGAACTCAACAGTCTCAATATAGTCTTGAAGAAATGGTCAAAACTTAAAATATGTGAATCTTCCAGACTCAACTCCTCTTCTAAAGATGCACCCAAAGCAGCTAACAGGACTGAGCATGCATCCACTTGCTCACAGCAGTCATACAGCTGACATGCAGTGGACACTGAAGCAAAAAGAAAGGTTTCTAGCTTGCATTTTGGAATCAACAGATTACATCTATAAAAACCATCATCTTTCTCTCATGTGTGTTGGATATTTAACTTCTGTTCTCTTCCACCTAACCTTGACTTGTATCAAACATCATTTCAATGTCATTAGCTAACACTAGATTATCCCATCCCTACAGTCTGGTAATCTTTAAATAAAACAGGCTACTGGGATAATGTCACAGTAACAGGCATATTAATACATGCACTCCAGAGAAGTGGCCTGTACTTTCACTTAATCCCCTAGGATGCTCTGAGAGGTGATATTGCAAGGATCAGAAAGACTTGTCTTCCAGGGACCTGCATTAGTCAGAGAACAGCTCTGACATATGGCAGCAGAGATCATGCTTTGGAGCCAAGGGAATTTTTAACATTTCTTCTTTGATGGTTCAGAGAGGCTTGGTTGGCATATAATTGGATCCCATCAGCACATAATCTACCAGTGAGAATAATTGCATGCCTGTGCTCAAATCATCAGCTTTCCAACTTCTTTTCCAGATAATCTCCTCAGTGTGGCTGAACTAAGTAGCAACTTTAACAACACCAAGGTTAATTAAGCTTTCCAGAAGTCCACATGTTGCTGTTTTGATAGCAACCTTTGGAAATATTACTACATAATCTAATGCATTTTCATATCAACATGTTTTATAGTAGGATCTGATTTCAATATTTGTTATAACAGAATATGGACTTCATTACACTGTAAGACTTCAGAAGGTTAAAAAAAAATCAGTAGAAAGATTTTTTATTAAAAATACTTTGATTAGTCCAGGTGTGAACATTGAAGTTTTCTTTGTACTCAAGGCCTGACTACACATGCTCAAGTCAAGAACTTGCAAATGTCTCAAATCTATGCTAATCTGGATGGAAAATCTTGGAATAGGGATTGCCCAAATGGTGTTCTCAGTCCTCCTCAGAAGTAAGGTTAGAGACCCCTTTCTAGATCAAAGCTGCTATCACTTAAAGAAAGACAGTGGAACCAAGAGACAACAGTTCTCCACCAAACAAAAATTCAGTCATCATGAGTTCTGGCTGAAAAAATCACTTTGCAAAGTGATTTTTTCTTTGCAAAATCTTTTCTTTCTGTGCATTCTGTTTAACCATATATTCCATAGCTGAAGCTCTGTCCAAGTTTGGCGTACATGTTTACTAATTTTCATGCAATTTTCTTCTTTCATACACTTTGGTAGTAGACAAGAAAACAGATCACATAAAACCCATTTTTAAGTTAAATGTTTAAAAAAGAGAGATTTTTAATTACAATTCCAATTTTGCAATCTACTGAAAACAACAGTATTTAAGGGTTGAAATAGATGATTTTTAAGGTCCCCTTCAAGCACAGAAATTCTATGCTTCTATGAGATAAAATTTCTGTAGAAATGCAGACACCTCACATATTAAATATTAAATAATCAAAATATTTGTTTACCTTCTTTTTTTCAGTTTTATTTTTCAGAAAATGATTGCATTACCTAGACTTTATTCACCATCTTTACAACAAGCAATAAAAGCAAAATATATTTGTGTAAGACCTATTTAGTGACAAAAATTCAGATGAAAGAAACAATTATAATTTTCCAATTATCAAAACTGACAAGCAGCAAATCTGTCATTAAGCATAAGTCTTCAAGAGCACAGGTTTACTTTCTCCAAGCATGATTTTAACACAACCAAATTCAGCCATTAAAAATGGAAGAAATCCCATGATAAAAAAAATATGTACAGCTAAATATGCTAGTAGTAAAAACATACAGTTCCTGGGCAAAAAATTATTACAGACTTCTTTAATGAGCTGCTGAAATAGAAATAATTATCAGAAAATGTTTTCATAATTTTAAATATGATTCATTTTAGCTCTTGTTTATTTAATCAGGACTGTGATGATAAAAGCACTATTTCCTAAAAGCAAACACAATAGAATTTGAGACTTAAAAGTGGAATTACATTCAAATCTACATTTCAATTAACTGTTTATTCCTGTCACAGGCCTCGAATTTGCAAGCAGTTGTAAGAGTACCCCTGTTCATCTATGCAAAAGCAGTTTTGTAGATATGCAAGCCCTTGCAGAGCAGTAATCTTGCTGTACTTGGTAGATTTTTCTTCTCAAAAGTTTTCTTCTCTAAACTTATACAAGAATAAGGTGCCTGAAGCATTTGTATCTCAATGTTGAGCTCAGAAATATTAGTTTAACAAACCAAAGTTTTTTCAGTTTATATATACTTCAGAAAGTACCAAAAACTCTAAAAATTTAAAATGGAATCTTTTTATTCAAAACCTTGCAAAGAATTTACATTTCTCTTAAATCTATAAAACCAGAGACATATTTCAGTCTCTTCATTCCTTTGCTGTTTGAATTTGCTTCTTCTTGGTTTTAGTTCATCCAGCAAAATGTTCTTTTTATGAGAGGGAAACTTCTCTTAGATTCACAAATAATATCTAGGTTTGAGTAGAGGAGAGCTATTTCTATTGATTTTGTATGTACAGTGAGTTACAATATTGGACTGACTGTCAGCAGAAATTTACTTCTGCTGTGAAATACTGACTAAAACTGCTTAAGACCCAAGTACCTCATATTCTCTTCATCCTACATTTCTGTAAAGGCAAGGAGGAGACAGAAGGGTATCCCAGCTAATATTTAGTCCAAAGAAATATTGCAAGGGTTGTCTATCACAGGCTCCAAAAGTATATTTTAATTATAAGTATATATTAAAATCCTCAAAGAGTTCTGCCATGACTTTGGTGTTTCTATCTTTTGCAGCATGTAGTAGTCTTGTTTATCTGATGTGTGCTTGTTGTAACAAGAAAAATCAACCACAGCACCATGGCTTTACTCTGCAAGAACACCTGTTCTACCTGTTACTCCTACAGCCAGGAACAGCAAGATATTAGGAACAATCTCTCTTGAATTTCTAGTTCCTTATTCTCTTACGCTTCATAAGCCATGAACCAAATAAATTTTCTACTAGATCTTTCAGGCTTTTTGTTCTCAACCTGATATTGCAATAGAGATAAATTAGAAAACAGAACATACAGTTTTAACTCTTAATTTCCATTTTATTTGTTTGACATTTGTGATTGACCTTTTAATACAAACACTCTTTAGGGTATCAATGAGTAGAGTGACCTTTATTAAGCATCCATAGCCATTCTGTTCCATCATGGTTTTCAGACTTCATAAGAAGCAAGGAAAAAATTATGTTCCCAGACAAGAAAATTGTTGATGGGAAAGAGGTATCTTAATGTATAATATTCAAAGACTTCCAAAGACCTTCAAAAGTGTTTTTCATGAAAGTGCTAACATTTCTGAATTAGAAATAAAGAATTAAGGACTCAATGTTCTCCTAAATTTTTTCAGTTCAGAAAGAAAAAACTTCAGGTTATTCATGTGGATTCTGAAGATCAGTTTTAACTGTCTTTAGGCAAAATAAAGTCAAAAATTTAGGAGTAAAGGGTGTAAGGCCCATTTTTGCCTCAGAGTTATAATCTACTTTAGTGATTCTGTTCCTTCGGTGGGGACTGAAAAACCCAATCAGGTCATTGGAGCAGTAGGATGACCACTTGCTTAGAAGCTGAGACCTTCATTCCACATAGTATTTGCTACTCTGCAAGAACATTTTGAGTTAATTAATCCTTCCATTTCCCTGATAATCACTCATTAAACCTGTCCTGATAATAATAATTTATGAGGTTTGTTATATAACTCACCTTGAAGGATTGCAAGAAGTGAAAATCACTTGAGATTTCATGCTGCAGTGACCACTGATGGAAATTTGTAACATCTGGGCTGTCTTGGATCCTCACTTCTTAATTCTTTGAACAGGCTGCTAACATAAGACCCATATGCCTGTGAGCATGCTTCACATCTGTAATGGATGTTCTGCTGTCTATTGGAACTCTCTTTTGTACCCATAAGATATTAAGATGAATGCTGCACTGATCTCTAGGAGAAAAAAATAAAAGTCAGAAGTCTGTAATTTCTTCAGCAGAAAGAAAGCAGTTAAAATGAATATGCAGTAGCACTGACTAGGTTTAGTTTGAACAGGATTTTTCTATTTAGGTAGGAACAAGAGCCATTAAAAACACATCAGAAGTTGTGATTAAAACCTTAAGGACAACATAAAAGTTAGGTAAGATATAATTAAGAAATTTTCCCAAATCTTTGGGTTTTTGTGTATGGAAAACTGTATATTTTCCATGTGTCTGCCAGCCTCATTAACACTAACCTTTCCAATAACAAAGTAAACTGTAATCAAAACTGACTTCAAAGGATCCAAACTCTTGGCCTTCCACCATGGTCAAGAACAGATCCTATGGTGACAGGACAGAATTTGCACATGGATTTTTCTCTCATTATGGGCACAAAAAACGGTGGCATAAAAAGAGCCCATCTTTACAGGTATGGTTTGGAACTCCAGTTTGTCATCCTTGTCTTTATTTTCTAGAAAATGGTTGTCACAATTATTAAATTAAAATTCAGTGTTCATTTTCATACAAATATACTATCATATGAGAGGTATGAAATAAAGGGTTGTTGTTTCTTTTTTTTAATTATGGAAACCACTTTGTGTATATTGTATACCCCATTCTTCCCCTGCAGGTACATCAAGAAACATTTACAGGTCTCCTGTTGTGCATGAGTAAGTAATAAAGTAAAAAGCATAATAAATAGAGCGTACAGGCAAATTTATGAAGAGCACATGTGAACAGCACTGAACTTCAGTTAAAACAAGAGCTGACAAGGAACTCAGTTGCTTTATTTTACAAATTATCTTACAAAATTAATCTCAAAAAGATATTAAACTTGAATTCTGAACCCATTTCTATGAGAACCAAAGAACATAGGAGAAATCTGTTTTAACAGCCAGCCACACAATTTCATGGGCAGAGTTTACAAACACTTTCATCCACAACAGCACAAAATTACAAAACAAATCACTGCCTTTCTGTGTGTGCATCTTCCTGTTTTCTGCGGCACCGCTAATGAAAGCCTAATGGAAGCTATTAAGCCTTTTTAAAGCCATAAAAGCCATTAAGCCCCAAACATTACAGATAGGATACTCTAACACACTCATCTAAAAATTAATGTTAAATATGTTTTAATCAAATTATGTCAAGGTCTATCCATCTAATTTTACATATCCAACCTTGGAGTTTGTTTTAGTAGATGGAAGTCTCAGGCTTTTAAAGAGCCCTCTTAAAATTTTGGCAGCCTGTGACTTGGAGTCATTCCATCCAACTCCAGACACCCACTTGATGCACCAAAATTTAAAATACAATTATTTAAACTTCTCTCTAGCATCCATGGTGTAAGTTGGTCTCTTCTAGATGTCCATTCAGATCTTCTATGCCCTGGATATTTTGTCTTTGTCTTGCCTACCAACAAGAAAATATTACTAATTTCAGAGGCTTTTATGATCGCAGCAGCATGGGAGGTCCATTTATGTTCCAAAGAGTGGACATTCTGGAAATTCTGAAATTAATTATGTCCTCAGATTGAGAAAAGATAGGGTCACTAAACCTGGATGGTTATTGGTTTTAAGAAAGCACAATCCACTAATAGAAAAATAACAAAAAGCATAAGTGTAAGAATAAGAGAATGGCAAGTCCAGATAACTTTTCCCATAGGTAGGGCACTTGGAGCAGCAGCATTTTCCCCAGGAGCTGGAGAGAGAAGCCAGGCAGTACAGCCAGGGCTTTGAAACCACAGAGGTTATGGACGTATCAACACAGAAGTAAAGCTTGAAGCAAAAAGCCTGAAGCAAATCACGCCGTGACAGCTGCATCCAAACTGCACCTTGTGCTTCTGAGAGCATGAGAGAACATGCTGTGCATCAAGAGGAAGGGTACTTCCAAGCATGACAAATATAGCTGCCATTTGTTCAGGGGTCTGTTGGCTACTGCTGCAGGAAGATTAAATTTCTGCTGGAGGTGCCCTCATCTCTTTAAAACACAAACAGCTAAACATGCTGGGGATTAATTTTGATGTGTGTGTATATCTATTTAAAAGCTTGACAGGTAGGTCAAGAAGCCCAAAGGCAGGTAGTTCAAGAACAAAAGAAGGAGGGAGATGTGCTTTGCTGGCAGAGGAGTCCCATTTAATTCTGCAGGTAGAGGCTGGGGCAAACAGCGTGAACTCCAAGGCTCAGAAGTCACCTATAAGAGAGAAAATTGAAACCACTCCAAAATGAAAAACGAAAAGGAAAAAAAAAAGCATAAGGGTATTTTTAAGCCTTTAAAAGCATGAGAGAAAGCACTCAGTAAGAACCACTATAGCAAAGTGCTTGTGAGGCTGAGGCTCCTGGAAATGAGACACTTAGCCTACCAGGGTCTCTGAGAAGGCAGAATTGAACCTGAAGCAAAGGCTTTCAGGTGGCAGGCACCATTTCTGCTGCACGTAATGCTCAAATCCTCCACGCCCAAGTGGTCACGGCAGCCTGGAGCACCTGAGAAAAAGGAAAGCTAATGCAGACACCTGATTAGGTTAGAAATGAGTATGTCCTCCAGGCTGTATGAAAACTATCAAAATCTGAATGTATGTGATCTAATTATGAGGACTCAGAAAACAAGTGGAGAGACAAATAAAATTCAACAGACAGTGGGTGATCCAAAACTAAAGATTAATTACTTCTCTTCCTTAAAGATATAAAATCCAAGCATAAAAATACAGTTATATGAGCACAAATCCTCCCTGTGGTTTAAAAGTTTCTGTGGCCTTCCAGAATCTTATAAATACAGAACTTTTCTAAAAGTGGAATCACAGAGAAACATTAACTATACTTCTATTTGTATGTATTTTGAAAGGTCTTAATTACTTTATCAAGTTCACCTCTAAAAGTGCTTGAAGGAATTTGACGGAACTTAAAAAACAACTTTTAGACAGGACAGAATATGAAGGAGAAAAAGCAAGTTCACATAGCTATCCTTTAAGACAATTATTGTACCTGAAAAATCCCTTTAAAAAAAGACCACTTAAGTAACTGTAATTATCCATACTCCACAGGAAAAAAAATCCCTAAAATTCTAAGAGATAAGATAAACAACCTTTAAATCTTTTATGGTAGGACATCTATTAGGATAAATAGGGAAGCTTTCCTCTGATAAACTGTTTGTTTAGCAATGCTTCTGCATCAGTAAGAGGGAAAATATCTGCAAGATATTACTCAAACAGCTTGTTATAGAAAGCTTGCCTCTGGTCTACACCAAATGCTGGAGTCAAATTAATCTAGCAAGACATTAATAAAAAAATAAATATTAATACTGTAATATAATGAGCTCATCATTCATTCTTCTGTACTTACTGTTAAGAATGTAGATTGTGATTAATTAATCTGCCTTAATCTAGCAGTTATAATGATTCATAGAATTTCCAGTATAGAAATCATGTTTCATACAAATCTATGTCAATTATATAAAATTACATAGTTTGCTAATTTAATTCAATAAAATCTAGGAACAATTATGCAACTGCCTTCAGCAAGTTACTAAAAAACGTTATATATGAACTAGGAATGAATGAGCTACAATCAAACATGAAACATCTTTTAGATTCAATATTCAAGCACTCTCTTCCTTTGCAAACAAACCTTTCTAGACTTAAATCTGGAAGACTTATGAAAGAGTCACAGAACAGAGCAATAGAAGTGCATTTTGAGCAAAACCAGAATGGGTTGCATCTTCCTTTCTTTCTTTTTCTCTTTTTACTCTACTGATATTTACAATCCTTTTTTACTCATAATTTAGTTTAAGATATATTAACCTCATTAGCTACAGTTAGAATGTTTCTCTATATTCTTGTGTAGTATGTACATTTAGAGTGGTTTCCTTCTCTAATAAAAAAATCAAAACAAAAAATATATTCTTGCGCAGGGGAAAAAAAAGGCAAAAGAAAAAAGGCCATTTCATGATTACAATCAATGTCTCAACACAGGCTAAAAGTACCTGAGAAAGATCAGGTGTCCTTCAGGAGACATTTCCTGCAGAGCATTCATAAGTCAGTGCTCCTCTTCCACCACAACAAGCAGTTTGCAAGTTTTGTCAAAGAAGCAAGAGTCTGGAATTATTTCTCCCACCTCAAACTCCAAAGCATTAATGTGTTATTTTCCTTACTAGAGATAGGGTACCCCATGACCAAGAAAAATGCTGAAAAGATGCTGGACAAAATCTGCTTGATGCAAAGATCAAAAATACCATTCCAACATTTACAAAGTCCATTTTAAAGGCAGGGATAACTGGTCTTTTCTTCCTGGGTGAACCCTGAGTTGAAAGATAACACTTAGGTAATAAAAAGAAACTAAAAAAAATAGGATTTGACAAAATTCCATTTTGGGATGTAGTAGTTGACAGGTTCCTACAGATATAGATCTTCTGCTGGGGTAACCACCTCTCCCAGGCCGTCTGAAACAAAGCAGCAAGGTGTTGATTCTCCCCCCAGCTGTCATCTCAGCCTCTCTGCCTCTCTCCCTCTGGAACTACGTATTCAGCAAGGCACCATGGGTGATAAATTTACAGTGAAGGCCTGGACTCTCTCTTTTATCATAGTTGGGCTAATCTACAAGCCATATATGCCAAAAAGAACAAAAACAGTCATAGCAGTTAATGTGATAAATCACTGTTCAAATCAGCAGGCCACTGGTAGTGGCCCTCCCAGCCCTGCACTGGTAATGGGTCAGAATCTTGTCCCTGGAATGCAGCTAATGGATGTGATTAATGGCAGAAGGGTGTGACACACCGGGCATTCATTTTTCCTTAACTTTACAGTGTTAAGCAGTTTTACTCGCATCCTCAAAATGATAGATACACCTAATCAGTAGTAGTAGAAGTCCCATTAAGTTCTCATTAAACTTCTATATCCTGTGTATAACCTTGAACAATGCATTAGACACTAATGAGTGTATTCTCCTTTCACTGTGTACTCCACTTCCAGAGCCAGGAGTGTGGTGTAAATACCCACACAGACATTGTGGGAGTGGGTTTTCTCTGCAAGCCTCAGAATAATTTTTTTGACTAGTGAAAGGGACAGTCTTAACACTAGCTGTACAGACAGCCTGTGTGTATTTATTTGCATTGCACTTCAGCCCTAAAGGCAGGGCAGGACCTCACTATATTACATGTTGTACAAACACACACAGAGGACACCAGAGCTAAGCATGAGCTAAAAATAGCAACACTACAATACTCACACTCCAGCTCTATTGTTCTTTTATTGACAGGCTAGGTAAAAAACTGAAAGATGGCATGGGGGTGTTTTTATACTACTCTTCTTAAAATTACTTATTAGCTCTGTTAAGGCCATAATTAGTTATATGGTACAATTTCAAGCAGCAATACACCAGCAGGCAAATAAAAATAAGTATTTTCCAAGCTGTTTCTCATCAAAAAATGATAGTGTTAATGTTACGAAGCATCAGGAATGACTGAGAAATCTCAGTGCTGTCCAAAATAATGAGGTCAAGCTGGCAGGATAGGGATTTCAGCAGTGATCTGGTGAGTTATGTGCTCAGGAGCTCATGGAAAGCCTTATGGTGGTTTCATTAAGTCAGTAAGTTGGGTTTCATTGAGCCACAGTGCTTGGGAAAACATTAATAACAGGTTTCCCGTTTTATTCAATGAAGAATTTCATTTTAATATAGACCGAGAGATTGGATTTCTTTTATTTTCTTTTTTGAAAATTTATACCCAAGTTTAAAAAACAACAAGGAAGGAGTAACTTGTGTTCATATGCATCACTTAAATCAGTCAAACAAAGCATTAAGTATATTCTTAGATCAAAATGTATTCTGTTTAGAGAGGCAGTTCGAAATCTGATCACAGACTAGCAGTTTGCATTCGCTTCAGTCAGTCCAGAGAGCCATTCACATCTCATAGTCATTGATACTATACACTGAGTAACCTTTCTCTTTCCAGGGGATAAAAGGGAGTTTAGCCCAACAGGTGGGTCAAGAAAATTGAAAAACGGCTTCAACATAAGTCTGAAAAGGTCTGGAAAGCAGTTGGAGGAGGATCACAAAATCTGAGATGTTTAAACATAATGGTGCTAATTAGAAAGTTGCTATTTTTCATCTACATTTACAATATCTTCATCTGGGATATGAGAACTAGTTGTATTTGTCTTCTAGCAGTAAAAGTCAGAGCTTTAGAAAGTGAGGGTGACTTCTACAACTAATTGCCAGTTGAAATATTTTGAGTACTTTCAAAAAGACATTTATCATGGCAAGACAAAAGCTATATATAGTATACAGAACAGCAAAAGAAATTACTGGCAAAGCCAAAAACCCCACTGCAGTGTTAAACAAGGGAATAAAAGAGCAGAATCATATGGGAATATATCACTATCTGCATTTTTTTCCTGAAATACCTTTATTCCAGTTTGTCTTGAAACCTTAACTTCTGAAAGATTCCTTCCTTCCTTCCTTCCTTCCTTCCTTCCTTCCTTCCTTCCTTCCTTCCAGATTTCCAAAAAATTCTTCTGTGACTTTTCAGCCACATTTATGTCTCTTAAAGATTATTCTTGTACATCAGAGATAACAGAAGCCTATTACTTTTTCAAACCTAAGGAGATAATATATTGTCTACACAACACATTTTAATGTAACTTATCTGATTTTCACAGTGGACCATATGTACATTTTGACAACAAAGATTTATCATAATGACTTTCAATTTAATATAACTATTCCATAAGATGACCTTCATTGAGCTAATAGAGAGTTAGGGGTAATTTTGGTTTGCATAATTCAATTTGCAATTCAGATTATGAATGGAGCCTTTGCATATTTTATATTTTTCTAACTCTTCTATTTTCTACCTTTACTGTAACATATTTCTACTTCCACCACAGATTCAATGTGATACTTTACATTATGTACAATTCTGAAAAAAAAATACTAATAGTTTCGAGCTGAGTGTTAAATGGGTTTGGTATTTCATGTAGACCTACAGTATTTCTTGGATAGCTTCTCATTTTTCTTCAGCATTGTTAGAGAAATGTTTGTGCTCGTCCATGGTTTATTGGAGAAATTGTATTACTGTGCTTCTGTGAATAATGTTGTCCAGCTTTGAATATGCTTTATTCTGTGCAGATAGATTCTGTGGACTTGCACTGTCTGAATGCATACTATACATACGTGTGTATATATATATATATTTACTTATATATATATTTATATATTCATATTCATATATACATGTACTATATATGTATATATATATATATACATGCATTTCACATGAATTAATTCATTCTACAGCTAACTCTAACCAAGACCACAAGCTGATTTTGTTCAAGTGAGTCATATCAGTTCTTTTGCCAAGCTTTGCCATTCCCCAGGTGCTGGGCTGTAGTATGGACTAGCCTACAAAACCGGAGAGCAACTACAGGCAAAAGTGACGCTGATTCTTTTCTCCACCAAAAAAATATAGTTCATATGATTCTTGGTTTAAAATTTTACCTCATATTTATTTAAGTTCCTAATGACTTTTACGTAAGTAAGATAAAGTTATGAACTCTATCCCAAATGAGTTCTATTACAAAGGTCTTTGTTGGGTGCATGTTAGGCCCACTTTCATCCCAGGCCTCATTTTGGTAGGCTGTAATCAGTGCAACAGAACACCAGTAACTAAGCCACAGATGTCTAGCCTAAGTTGTATAGAAGGAGACCTTCCTTTCCCCAGAGGCTCACCATCAGAATCCACTGTCTCCTCTTCCCACTGCCTGGAATAAGCAGTCTGATATGATGCATGTGGTAACTGCAAAAAGAAGTGGTTAAAATCTCCTAAAATTGCTCACTTACTTTGCTTTCAGCAGCTGAGTCTCTTCTGTTATACTGTTCTTGCTCACAGTGAAGGAGAGCTGGAAAACATGAATAACAATAGTCTGTTTCCATGCCTCAGTCAGCCTGCACAAAGCATCTGTTCTACTTTCATATACTATAACATAGAAATGAAAAGGTGTGAATAATACATATTAATTGTGATTTGAAGTGGAAAATTAAAATAAGATGGGATACATTTAACAAGGATGATTTCTCTCATATGCACTTTTCTTTTAGATTACATAGTACTCTGCAACAGTCACAAAACACAAAGCATTGTATTAATGGACTGCTTAGACACCTCTAGGACAGACAACTCATCCCTGCAATGTTCATCTCCCTTGTTTTTATTGCAGTGTTACTTATTTTAATATTCAAGCATAAGTACCATTTAAGGCATTATTTTAAAGCTGTTTTAAATAACTATTTGTAGAGTGCTAGAGACTAGAGATATATATAGGAACATTTGAGTTCAGATCCTATCCTGCTCCAGCACATTCAGGCAGCAAAGTCAAGGAGACAGCAGCTGTGGCTTTCCAAGAGAGTCCTCTGTCTTGACTCTGTCCCAGAGAGATGTCAGGAGCAAATAAACCCTTTTTCAGGCAAAAACACTCTCTAGGACTTGTTTCATCCTGAGCTAAAGATCTAAAGAGGTGAGCTGGATCTTACTCTGAAAAGAATTAATTTTTCTTTGTGCTTATGAGTTAAGGTAATGATGGCTCATGACTCACAACTATGTCAAAGTCCTAATCACACCATATCTGAATTCAGGACAAATGAATTCTACACACATTCAAGAGCAAGTTCAACAATAACAAACAGTTAGAAGAAAAACAAATATCAGGGAACTCTGGCAGCAGGCCATGAGGTAGCTGAAAGTCAGATGAAAATGTACTTTACTTCTGAAATACAGGAAAACAGTCTTTAAATCTGTAGTGACAAAAAGAACCAAAGTTTCACTGAGCAGTCATAAGTAAAAACTTTAAACACACAGCCAGAACAGGAGAAGCCTTGTACATATGAGCAGATTTTAGACAAATTAAGATAGTTTATAGGCATCTTCATCTCCAGTGAAATGCCATTGCTTTGGCTTGTTACCTGTTTATGGTACTGTATAAATCATCAGAGATTAAAATCAATAGAGGTGCATAAATGAAGATGCACTAGCAATTAAGTGGATGACTGAATAGGTCTGCCTGGGATGGAGTCCAAAACCGACTGCTTGGAGTTTTATTTCACTCAGAAATTTAGCTGATTCATTTGGGCAGCTAAGCAAAAGTTACCCAAAATCAAAACTAAAGCCATCCTTATTAATTTCCCAAGCATATGCTCCCTCAAAACCCCTCTCCTGTGTTAGCTGGAAGGAATCCTGAAAGCCTCTGTGCTACTGAACTGGATGAGTGCAGAAGGACAGGTAGAGACGGGGAGGTGGAAGTATTTCTGAATCTTATTTCACCCCTCCACAGAAAGAGGGTTTTAAAAGTTTTTTCAAGATACAGTGATAGCACAAAATTCCTGAGAGGATGCCTGGAAAGAAGAATGCTAATTTGGGGCATTTCTAAATTACAATAAATAACAACAATAATAAGGACTTCATAGCATAAAAACTTCTATTTAAAAACAAAACAAAACAAAACAAAACAAAACAAAACAAAAACAACCCAGAAAGATGTGGAAATAAAATCAGATATTTAGGTTATTTCTGTGCCAAATTTAAACAGTCTTTAGCAAACCCTCCTCAAGAATGTGGCTCCAATTGTAACTCTGAAATAATGCCAGATACACCTCATGGCTGAGAGGAAGTAAAATTACTAACTATTTCAATATCATTAATAGGCATTGCAATGTCACAAGCATTAAACAACTTTCTAGGCTGAAATAGATGTATTTTAACTAATATAAAAATTGTTTGAGCAAACAATGTCCACACACTTCTGAAGAAAAGGAAAATTTAAAGGTCTCAGGTTCTTGCATCAATGTTAGAAAAATTAAGAAACTTAAGCTGTATGAACCAGACAGTTTCATCATTAGTATTTTTCACTATTTCAAATTTCTGTAGGAAATCTCAGTGCTGATTATTAAATAAAAGCTGAATCTTTCCAGGAACATGATAACCACTGGCCTATGACAATACTACATATCTTGTTCAAAACAACATGCATCCAGTTCACTGAACACATTTGTGTTATAAAGCAATTTTCACCAAATAAGTACTTTTAAAAAGGAGCATAAACCAGCATGTCTTTAAGTGCAGTAGCTGAACAGAGCTGCTGCAAAATCCAATTCTCTCCTTTGTCAAATTTAACAATAGAGGTAGCATCCATCTATTTCTTCTCAGCAAGCAAGTCTTAAAAACTGATCATGTTGCCAAAGCCATTCCCAAGGATTTTTTGTGATGGGGTGTCACAAATGATTTTCACATGGAAATCAGACAGTCTAATTCTAAGGTACCACAAAATAAATCTATAAGGTAGAGGAAAAAAAAAAGTAACCAAATAATTCCATGACCAAGACAAATTCAAAAACAAAGAAGAAAGTTTTGCATTCCAGTCTTCTAATTTATAACACAATACAGAGAAATTACAGTAACACTCCTGCATTTAGCAAATGAGAAATGTCAAAAAAAGGAAGGCACTAAATCCATATAGGAGCATGACAAATCGATTTTGAAATCATGTTTTCTGCAATCAGATGCTGTTTTTGTGATTGATTGTTTCAAAATTTTATACACATGCAAGGTCTTAGGCTTATGTTTTTGAGAAGGACAAAGCAATTCAGCAATTCAAGAGAGCATTTGACATAAACTTCCATTAGTTTTTCTTTTTGTCATCATTACCAAAATTATGGTACTTTGTGGAGCCAGACAGAATTGTTAATAGACCTAAATTGTTATTTGCCAGGTTGCTTTATGCTTTTGATTCCTCTTGCAAATAAAGTGAATTTTTTTTCCTACTGCTTATCTATTCTATAATTGATACCTCTGAGAGCAATGTTGCTTTCTTTATTTGTTATGACTGTTTGACAGTCTTTTAACATATTGTTGGATAATAGAGTAGAAACCAAAAAAGTAAAACTTCTACCTTCCATAAAACTAAGTTGCCTTTCATATGTCCTTCAGCTCTTAAATTTAGTCATTTTATATAAGGAGAGCAGTCAAGTGTAAATATGTAGGACTATGAGGTTAATTCTTCAGTAATAAGAACTGTAAGAACAGAAAATATCAATGGAATATTTTTTACAATTAGACATTCCTGATCTGTCATACAGAAGAAAAATAAAAAAATGAGTAACATAATTCAGACCGTAACAAAAGTCAAGATCAAGTGTCCAGTCACTATTGCAGGTTTGGCCGCAATCAAATATTTACAAAACTAGCATAATCTTGCAGAAATAATGGAGTTCATAAATTGAAAAACAGATTGAATCATTTCCCTGAAACTTTTTTCATAGCACTCAGAATAAAAATTATTGTATGCAGAAACTAATGCCAGAAATTAAATTGAAACATATTCTCCAGGAATTCCTCTTTCATCTCAGAGCCGATAGAGTAAGCATGTTTCTCTAGCACTTTAAACTTCTCCAGGATCTAAGACAGAGACAGAACTGTAGAGAGCAGTAACATAGTGTGGGAAAATGTCAGAAGATAGTGATATTTTTTATTTGGATTCAAGACAGGATTACAGTTTTACCTCCATAACAAGGTAATGATTTGGTATTAGAAGTGACACAAAAAAAGCAACCAAAAACTAGCTTCTGCAAAGCTGTTTAGCACAGGTGATGAGGGGATTCTTGTTTGTGCCCTTGGGAGGTGTCACTTTTGTGTATTGCTGAGCACCTTGGAGCAGTGTGGAGGTGGAGTAGTGGGATGAGAAGTTCCAAAAGGTCAGTCTCCAAAAAGTCAATTTTCCAGAGAACCGTCTTTTCTCACCAGAAAAAAGGTTTTGGTTTTTTATTAACCAAAAAGCATGATCAGTTAAACTCACTTTTACTCCTTTCTTCCTTTCCTGAGCTAAAATTTTGACACAATGATTTAGAAGTCTCTGATGAATAGGCAGACTCTTCTTGCTGTACCAGATGGGAAGGGAAAGTGTCTAGACTAGAAGCTAGACAGAAAACAGCACTCCACATGGTTTAAAAATAACTTTTAGGTCCTTAGAACTAACTGACTGACAGGTTCATAAATAACATCAATGGGACAAAAGTAATAAAGAATAAAAAGAGCAAACACCAACTTGGACAGACCACAAAAACCAAGAGCTACTAGCTTAGCTATGACAGTACACAAGAAGCAACAAACAGCCTCCAGATAAGATCTCCTCAGTCTCCTTCTCCTCCTCCTCCACAACTCAGTGACACCAGTCACACAACGCCTTCACACTGCCTCGGGTGACCACATTTTCCAAGATTAAAAAAGCCCCAGCCAAGCTTCCTGTTACATTTTCTACCTCTATAAATTCCATTTCTTTGTAAAGTAGTTATCTGGAACTAATCTGTTTCCTGAACATCATCATCCATAGTTGCAAAAATGTGGATTTGTGATTCTCTCAGGAGGTAAAATGCTTTGAGACACAGACGACTTTGCTTCAGAGCAGTGGTTTCAATCTGACACTGGGTCCATGAACTGCTTTGGAGATTGAAAGAACCTACTTTGAACAAGATAAACTACTAGATATTGCCATTACCTTTTTATGACAAGTATAAAAGGAGACTGCTAAAGGGTTTATCTTGTTCACCCTAAGCATTTGTTTAGGATGTCTTCCTTCCTACAGCTGATAACTTTCTAAATTTTATCACAAGACCAGTTGGCTGCTTTTGCTGTCACATGTCTCTTACCACAAGATATGAAAGTGATATGTTCAAGTGGTCCAGACTTCCAGCCTAGTTACCCCAGTCACAGAAAATGTACAGCCACCGTGTGGATTTAACAAAATATTATTGAACATACCATTAAAGACTGCAACATAATCTGCAAGTTATACCTACGGACATTTGGCCAACACATCTTACCAACAGACTCAATCTTGGTAAAATAAAACCTGGAATTTCTGCATGGTAGAAGTGTTCATCTAGATACATATAGAGTGCTACCACATTCCTCCCCAAGGTCTAAGCCTTCTGGGGCAGTCAGAAGGCCTTGAGATTGAACAGCGTCTGTTTCACTGTGTTGTTTGACCACTGCGTTTCCCTTTCTTGCTGTCCAGTATTGCTCAATGTGAAAACTAAATGTCAAACTATTTCTGGTAATCAGTTGCACCTTCAGGTTTGATGGACTGTTGCAGACGTCATGGTGTTTAATTCAAACATCATTTAGTCAGGACATTTGTGTCACTTACAGTGATTACAGGGGCCAATAATAATAAATATATATTAGCTAAATAAGTGAGCTTGCCCTGCCCTAGAAGTAATTAAGTACTGTACTGCCGAGTTTCAAAATAGGTAATGGATAATTGCCTATGGGATTGCTGTTTACTTATCCTTACCTACAATTTAGGAGATTAAGTCTGAGTCTCCTAAGGTTGACTGTGCCAGTATATTAACAAATGCTTTTTATTTTCTTCCCCTAGTTTGTGAATATTTCCATTCTCCGTAAAAGTTCCTTGCACAGCTTTGGTCTAAGTAGTTTCCCACACAGGTGAAGGCTGAGCACACCCGTGGTTCGAGCTGAACAGGGCAGCGGATCATTAACAGCTCTCCTCAGTTATTGCCCTTCCATACACTCCATGTAACTTTCTGAGGAATTTGAAGTCTACTTCTTTAATTTCTTGTACACTAATCAGGCTAGGTTGAAGGCACAAGGCCATCACAGTTCTGAAAGTTTAACAGCAATTTGGAAAAAGTAATACAGCTGCAAGTCTGAACTTTGTAAAAAGATCTAGTGTTACTGCAGAAATCAGAAAAACAAAGGGGCTTCAAGGGCCTGAGTAAAACATGAGCAAGCACTAAGCATCAGAAGGCATGGATAATGACAAGCTAATAGGCAGCTTTTCAGTATACTACATTCCTTAACCTGAGGTAAAAATTACTCTCCCTGGAGACATATTCCTGAGCAATGACAGCATGGATAGACATCACCGATTTAAGTTGAACTGCTGAAGAATCAATGAATGTGGTATAACCTGGCTGTTCATACTAAAGTGTCTGCACTGGAAAAGGCGGTCTCAAGCCAGAAGAAATAGCTAACTGAATCAGATTATTTTATTTAAAATTTTTTTCTGTTACTTGTGTAGGGTAAAAAGCATTTAGAAGAGGAAATCCTGGGCATTATCAATTTATTTATCTTGCTTACTCTTTATGCTCCTCATCAAGCCTAAAAAGGAAAGCTTCCACATCTCTTGAGAAAACCCTTCTGTAATTACCTTCTCCTGATCAGTTCAACTTCACCAATATTTTCACTGATAACCCCTCAGCTCCAGCTGGATCTTACCCACTGTGCTTACAGCACGTTGTTGTCAGAACCAGAGATACCCTTCCCGTGCAAAAAGAGTAAATAAAAAATTTAAAAAAAATAAGGTAAAGGACAAGATGGCTTACCAAGTTTCTCATTAAACTGACAAAACCCAAGGCTTAAACTGTCCTCTTTATGTAGTTTGCAGTAATGAACTGAAAGGCCTGTAGAAGAGAACAGCCAGTCTCTGGCTCAGAGAGCTGCCTGGCTGGCAAGTAGTTAAATGTGTGTAGAGCTTCAGCTACTCAGGGAGGGTCTCATTTCTGGGAGCCAGAAAGGGAAAACTTCTCATTCACATGTAAAGTAATTCCTTCCTATCTTGTCTCCCCTCTCTTCACTGTGCAAAAATATCCCAGGCCAGACGCAACGGGGAACTTCAGACAGAAAAAGGGCTCAGGGGACGAGGCATTAATCATTGTCTGTGTGTCTTTGTCACTATTGTCCGACCAAGGGCAATCACAGAGGGCAACAGTAGGACCATTGGATTCCTGGAAAGTTCTGCCTATCAAACATCTCAGCAAGCCCCATTTGCTCAGGTGTGTTCAGTGCTGATAACACAAGTGCAAGCAGCTCTGAAAACAAAAGAAGACCTTCAGACTACTCATTCACTCCGTCACAGAATCAGGAGACAATTAATATTTTATAAGAACTGCTGATGACATGCTGGATGTGAAGAAAGGAGGCTTCCTTACAAAAGAGTGTTTTATCTTTCAATTAAATAAATATTCTTCAATTTCCACATAATGCTGTTGCTAGCAAGTCTCTCATTTGGCATGTCATGGTCTCTGTCATACCCAGGCTTAACTGAACATAGGTGCTTTCATTCAGGCAGAAACATTTTGCCCCTGAAGCATGTATAAACATTATCTACCTCTTACCTCAGAGACTGCTTTTAAAAGATTTCTTTCTAGAAATCTATAATACTAATGAGAAGTATTCTTCATTCTTGCTAGTGATCAAAGGAGGAGTTAGATCCCAAAGATAAAGCAAGTTAAAGAGATAAAAGCCTATCTCCCCCACATGCTCAGCATATATCAAATCTCAAGGTCAATGTATAGCTAGCAAATAACACACACAGAAACTCAGCCAAAGAAAGCTTTGAGCTGTGAGATTTGTGAGTTACTTTAGTGAGCTCATTATTGTCTTGGTCAGAGCACAGTCTGATCCCCCATCATCACTACAGAGTATACTTGCCTCAAAAAGCATCACCCATGCCTGGCCTTGTACCTCTGTCCCTGCAGAGGGACCAGGGCAGGACATCTCCAGGGAACACATACATGTTAGATGCATAAAGTGGCCATCTGACAGAGGTTTTCCTCCACATAAAATCTACAGAAATAGCAGCTGTTCTCAAGAGAGGAAAAATAAAAGGCATTGGTTCAGATGCCGGTACTAAACCTGAAGTTTTCCTATTTTTTTCCTTAGCTATATTCTTGAGTGACCTAAAAAATTTAGACTTTTTGCTTTAATTTACTGTAGAGGGCTTTTTTTTCCTATTTAAAAAAATATGTACTTCTGAGAAATATTTTATAATGTAAATGGACTCCAGCAGGCTGCATGCTTAAATTGGACTTGTTTTTTTATTTCATCTTGTCCACTAATGGTATTACTAAGTCTCCAAGGATCTACTTTGTACTCTTAAGTCCTCTTTTTTTTTTATATTTGGATTTCTACTTCAAGATACCTCCAGGTCACATTGGTTGAAAAAATGAAAAAAAAAGTGGGAAAGTTGAACACACACATTTAGAGATGCCGATGAAAACTTTTGGACCATAACTTTGTTACTTGATATAAAGTACATGAACTACTTTAAAAGAGAGTTAATACATTTTTTAAATTTTATTACATTGGTATGGCACTGTCCCATTTTTTTGTAATGTGTCCCATTCATCAATTTTGTATTCCTGACAGTTGCAAAAGCCAGATCTACATTAGTATTTTGTGCCCATGCACTCTTGTTTAAAACTCATTTGAAAGGTTTTCAGAGATAACACTGTGAACAGATAACTGGGTTTTGTCACCAACTCATCTATTTCATTGAAGTCCCAACTTGATGTCTTTTTCCATGCATGAGTGCATGGAAAATGAATTCTAATTCTCATTTTAAAGGCATTTCCAAACCTCCAAAATGAGAGTTCAACACCACTAAAGCATAGTCTAAGTATCCAAGGGTCAGAAGGCAAGGAAAACAAGTTCCTCCAGTTAAAACCTGGACCTTTTAAAAGCACCTTTTCAAAGCTGGAACTTCAAAGGTGTTTCAAACATTTTGAACTGGAATAGTATGCATTTAAATTTGCAAACTGAGTCACACTCAAGAATCACTAAGAACGCTGAAACAAAGTTTATAGATTATATGTCCTCATTTCCGATAATGTATTAAAAATGACATGAGGTTTTTTTCCTGGTTAATGCTACTTGACAGTCACCAGGTTTTTGACTGATCACAGAAACCTCATGAAGAGGAAATAGATATTACTGAAATACCTACTGAAGAACTTGATGTAAAAAAATCTAATACTGCCTAAACTTATTTCAGCAGCAGAAAAAAAAGTAATTGCTTAAGTATGTTGTCATTTAATGAAGGAGGCTAGGAAAGTTTTTAGAGGAGTCGCTTCATTTACATGGAAATTCTCAGAAATCACAGGTGCTCTCCCATCAGGAATGCCAAACCACCTCCACACCTATATTTAATAATTTTTTGTTGTATATACATTATATACAAATGTATATATGTAGCGATTTATATGTGTTTATTTTTACATATTCATCCATAAATAACTTTTCTTGTAAGGATGAAATCAATACACCTATTTGATTTATTATATTCCAAATAGGAGACATTCAGCTGTGTCTGAAATGATGCAGATTATATTTTCATGGAAATAATTCTAGAATAGAACTGATGGAAATAATTCTGACAAGCATTTTCAGAGCAGATATCTGCACTAGCAAGCTTCAAGAAGAGCTGTGGGCCCTGTACTAACAGGTTGCTGCTGCAGGAGCCTGACGCCAGGTGAGATCCTCAGGCTTTCTCTGAGCTGTCATTTACGCCTGACTGTGCCCCAGCTCCTGACATTACCAACAGGCAGAAAGCACAGCCAAGGTGCAGGAGCATGCAGAAAGTGTCTGGCATCTCTGCTTTTTTTTTTCACCCACTGGTTAAAAAACTGATGTGAGCTGAAGGGGTAGCAGATTTAAAATTGCTATTTCTGCCCAGAGGGACCTGAGCGTGCATCAACCAAGTCCCAGGCAAACCATCTGCAAAATTCTCTGAGTACGGCCTGCAGGCTGCTCCAGGCCAGCACTCTGTCAGCCAGCCCACAGAAACAATGTCACATAATCAAGTATTGACTAGGATAGAGAGAGGTCATGAGCAAAAAGGGTTCAGGGAAAAAGGAACTTGGGCTCCAGATCATCTTGTAGTTCTTGTATTTCATGAGCCAGGGCAAAGGGGACCTTGTGCAGGTCACAGACCTATCCCCTGGCATTATTGACCAATTGCTGTGCACAACTGCCACCCTGCTGCATTGCTTTTGTGATATCACCCATTTTAAAGGATGTTGCATGAGGACACCAAGAATCTAAGACTGGATTCTCCTAGCTCCCAAAGGCCATAGGTTCAGTGTTGTCAACTGTAAGTGGTTAACCCAAAGGGCTTACTGAAAACCCAAAATGTTACTCAGGTTCTATTAAATAATGAAACTTCAATACTGCCATCTATTCTATTTGTATAGCTCCAAGCCTCAGTTAAGAATTATACTCTCATTTACACAAGCCCATGGCACATCTGGACTTGATTTTCCTAAAGATCTTTTCCAAACTTAACTCTTCTATGAGCATTTCTATGACACAGACACACACACAGAGGCTGTACCTGTCCAGTCATCCTCAGCACTCCAATACACCAGAACCAGGGCACTTTCATCCTCAATACTTTCAACTCCTACAACCAGAGAGCCATCTGTCTGAATTTTCAAAACTGCATCACTGAAGTTTCTGCTATGCAGGCAGGTGGTCCAAATTTCCCAAGCCTTAAGAACCCAGGAGCTCCCAGATAAAGTTGCACCTACACAGCATTCTTAAATGCATCATCATCATGTTTCACCCTATACATATCAAGTTAAATCTCAAATAACTCTAAAATGGTGTCTCCTGGTGATAAAAGGTATCCTGAAAGCAAACAGCCAAATAAGATGCTGCAATTGGTCTTATCAAAGCCGAAAATTTAAAAGTCCTAGAAACCTTATGCAGTCCCAACAAGTATTACCTACTGTAAAAAGAATGGATGTTCTAAGCAAATTAAAGTTCTATCAAGATGGACAGCAGATAATATTTCTTCCCTGAGAAGAGGACAATAGTTTCAGACTGGTTTTTCAGAACTAGTGTCTTGTTGTATGTAATTTATATATGTAAAGGGTATTCTATTCCATTTTTATTTTTCTTCATTTCTGAAGTGCCTATAATGCTGATATATTCCATATGTTGGAGGAAGATGAGAAATGTTGACCAAAAAAAAAACCCAGAAGTGGTGGGAAGCAGTGCTCACTATGGCCCTGCACAACATCCAGCAGAAGTGGGATCTTAAACTTGTAACAGCTGCCATTATCTGATTCCCCTCCCTCACACCTTACCACACCTCAACGTACGCAATCAGAAAGCTTTAGAGTGAACACCAGTTATATCTTGCTGGCTTTTACTTCAGGTGGACCCCAGTTTTAATTAAGAGATTATTCTTTTATATTTATGAGAAAATTGTATTCCTACATGACTCAAAACTTTCTGTGAATCTGCAGAAGGTGAAAATAGTACCTTGTAATTAGGGTGCCAAAGAAAGAGATAGTATATATGGGTCCCAGCTCAGACCTCTGAAGGTGCTCACCTGAAGACAGTCTGAGTCCAGCAGCTCCCAATATGGTCTGTGGAAGTTCTTAGTTCAAATCTCTGCTGTAAATAAGAAAAAGAAATGCTAAGGAACTGCCTGTGTCGTGTACACAGAGATCAGCCTGGTTTTGAGAAGGGGACCTAACCTTGTCACTTAATGAATCTGTTTGTGTTCATTTAGAAAGCCTGAATTCAAAGCAAAACATCTGTTAAATAATGGAAAGAAAAAGAGCAAAACAAAGAAATAAAACCAAAACCAAACTTTTTAAATTTAAACCAAAACTCAAACCCACACAACTTTACTTTTGCCTTTTCTCCCCGTTACATGTTTTTCCTCATTCCCAGAAGTGCTGCTCAGCACTTACATGAAACAATTCCAGCCACTTCACTTTCTGTTCCTTTTCAAATTCCTAGGCAAACTAAAAGCAGGAACTCAGTAACACTTCTTCTTCTCAAATTCTTTGGTTTGTGCTCATTAAAGGACTTGCTCTACAAAACCTGGCTCTCAACATCCCCAGTGTAGCTGTCTGATTCAGAGCTGTTCACATGAGCCTTAACTTATTCTCAGCAAAGAACATCAGGAACATCAGGCACAATTCGCTTTGTTCAGCACAGCTATCCAGGCTGGGGCTCAGCTGTTCAAATGTAGATATCTAATGGTATTTTTAATTCCCCTAGGGTATCCCCCCAGCCATGTCCCTTCAGGAAACACAACTCCCACAGCTCATGGCCCACCAACCAGCCCAGTGCGGACGACATGGGTAACCTAAGGCTGCATTCCCTTTGTAGTTTTGATCTGGAGCACTAGAGCAATGTTGAAATAAATCCCTCAAACTGTTCCCATTTACCATGTGCCAGGTTGTTCAGCAGAGAGGTTTTGGGGTGTGCTAACTGGTTTTGTTTAATGGTTTATAACTAAGCCCAAAAGGCCACTGCACATTTGCAGATGTGATCCACTACCAGGGATGTATAAGTTTATACCCATGACTGATCTTTCAGACCATTTCAAAGTGCATATGTTAGGGACACCTAAATCAGGGACACTAAACCATGCTGAAGTAAAATACCCAGATTACATGCAGGGAAATTTTCAAGTCCCCAGCACCAAATGCTTTGATCTACTAATCTGCTCCTGTCATGCTTTATTCCTTGATAAGCCATGTCCCATCCACTAACAGCTGAATTAATTAATGAGCATTGTTCACTTATTATCAATTGCATTCTACTGTAGTTCTCTGCTTTCTCTGCTCTACCTTTATCTCTCAAAAATCAGAGAGAAGTATTAGGTGATTTTATAATTATTATTTCAGTCAAAGAAAAAATATCAAATTAAATTATCAATTATCTAAATGAAAATTTTAAAAGGTGCGGACAAGTTCTAGAGTTTGAAAATGGTGGGAAATGCCATTGGAATTGCAGGCAAAAACACTGGTTTCCTACTACTTGTCAGGAGTTAAATGTAGTAAACCAACACAATAGCACAGAAGAGACAGTATAAGTGGTTTTCCCTTCTGATGAAAATTAACAGAGCTAATTTTGGTTCCAATAAAATAAAATTCTTATAATAATTTTATTTTTCTTGAACCTTGTAGAATTAAAATCAATCAGACCTTTGATCTAGAATTTATGCATCTCTATTTTGGCCATTTATCCCAATTAAGCAATACCAAAAATTAAAATTACAACTTTAAAAGGACAGATACTGAAATATTTCTTTGGTGTGTTAACCCTCAAAGACCAAAGCCAGTCCTTGCTGAGGAACATGAAAACGTGCTTTTATTAAGAGATTCCAATCCAATAGAATCATTGAAGAACTTACACTTTTATACCTGGTAGCATGACTAATTCCTTTGATTTGTTATGAAGTTATCTAACTTTCAGCTTTTTTTATCAATGTCAGAAGTCACTCTTACAGTTTGGCAGTCAGAAGGCTACCTTATGCTTTTGGCAGTCTGTTGCTGTTTGTCTCACAGCAGCCAGTCCTTACTAAACATGTGAAATGTAGGTTTCCCCTCATACATCTATCAGGAAAGAGCAAAGTCTAAGGCCTTTGCATTCTCTTCCATGCATTTGTGTGGTAACTAAACTTCTGTTATGTTCTACTGAAAACTTTCACATTTGGCTACTTAAGAGGGTTTCCTGGTTTACAGCAAATTTGGGAGAGAGTCCCCAAAGGAGCTCTGGTAGGAAAGTAAATTCAATCGGCCCCTCCCCCCAACTGGTCCGGGAGAAAATACCTCCTTGGAGAAAAATGGGAAAAAACTGTTTATTAAACAATAGAACCTAAACAATATTAAACAATAAAACCCCTTGCCACTCTAAAAGAGACAACAAACTCAGAAGCCCCCCGTCCCCGGGTTGCAGCCTGGCTCTCTCAGTCTCTGATCAGTCCCTTTGGTGTTGGAATTGTCACAGGCCAGGCCCAGCCCAGTGGGTCACAGGTGCGAGCTGCCAGTGCTCCCCTGGGTGTTCAGTCCAGAGCAGGTTCCAAGAGGTCCGAAGAAAAGGGAGAAAACCACAGTCCAGGGACTCTTCTTTGCCTCAGCCAGCTAAAAACTAACTAAAAGTAAAGGAGAGCTCTCTGTCCCACTGTCTGTTCATCCACAGACAACAACAGTCCAGGAGAGGAATGCGGGGGAGTGAGTACAGTGTCTGGAAAACAAAAAAAAAACAAAAACTGTGCGCTTCGTCTCTCCCCCCTCCACTCTCTGCAACAAGTTTTAAAGGTGTAAAACTTATTATTATTCAGCATAAACAAATGAGACAATTTGGGGATTAAAGCATCATATAGTCAACCCAGGACAGAGGGGCACACGTGATTTGGATTGGGAAGTCTGAATTGTGTCAGAAAATGCAAAATCACTATGGATTTCTCCTTGTACAATAATTAGAGTTCTGACAAATCGTAGCAGAACCCTATCCCTCCAGCCAACCACTTATTCTGTGCACGAATCCAGCCATGATTGCAAGGTGCTTCTCTCACAATCACCACACCAGCCAGCTAAATTTGCCTGTAATCCAAGTATGTATGTACATCAGGCTTTTTTCCCAGCTGAGTTCAATACTTCAATACCTGTGCCCCCAATGTTTCTTTTGAAACTCTTTTGAAAGCTTAAGAGTGTTACAGGCAGTCTAGATGTCTGCTCCAGTCATGAAATGTAAAAATGTAAATGTAAAGATTCTGTAAGTTAGCTTTGCTGAAGACTTTGATAGGAAGCTATCCCGAGCTAGATGTATTTTAATGTCATCACTTTCTCTCCTGTTATTGCATGGAGATTTTCTATTCTTAATGTCTTCTCTAAGCTTTCAGTATAGTAAACTTTTAACAAATGAAAAAAATCTTCCATCTATAGCTGGAAACATATATACTAAAGTTTAAAGTTATAAGCAAGGTCAGCAATACTAGGTACAGCTGCTGTCTCTCTTTTAAAGATGGTGGTTGTCCTGGTTTAGGGCAAATTTTCAAGAAATTATATATATATAGATATATAGATATATAGATATAGATATAGATATAATATCCAGCATAAGCATCATAAAGTCACCCTATGACAGTGGTAAAAAGCAGGTAATTGACTTTAGAATTGACTTTAGGTAATCAATTATCTGAAAGCAAATATTCTTCTAACCAAGACATAAATATACTAAGAAGCATCTCAGAGTCTGAATTAAGCAGACAGGGAAGATTCATAAGTCTCATTAAGAGAAACATCACAGAAATAAGCACCACACAGCCTTTAAAGACAAACAGTTAAATAGCCTCTCCCAGTGCAGGCTCCTGTATGCACTTACTGCTATTGTTGTTTTATAACTGCCTGAGTTAATGGATAAATCAATTACCTAATTGTCAGTACAGGAACAGATCCTTACAAGTTCTACCTACCTGGATTTGTTTGCTGAAGTGACACTAAACTCACTTGAATAAGCTGGTAGCCTCATCGCTGCAAAAATTCAAGACAAATCATAGTATTGCTGTTTGTGATGCAAATATACATTTAGTTTGGTATTTCTCTAGATGAGCATTGATTTTTCTCATTTTTGATGTATGCTGACAGTGTCTGGGTATGTTAATCATCACCAAAATGCCACCAAGTTCACTGCACTGCTCCTTCCTTCTGTGAATGTCAATGGCAAATCCTTAAAATCACCCTGACTAACACGTGCAACATGTCCAGGCAAAAGATGCCAGCTAGGTTCACAGAGCAGTACATAGTCCATCTTACCAGTTAAGCAGCATAACTTAAGTGGAAAACAGGCAGTGAAACAGAAGGCATACAGCTAAGTATCTCTGAAAACCATCTCTGAATTGCTGCTTTCCTTGAGGATGTCTCCCACTGGCCTGCATTTAATCCATGCAAATGGATTAAATCCCAGAAGCACATTTTAAAAAGCAAAACAGACTTAGAGGAATGCTTGAAATCCAGCACTCCTGAGAGATCCGCCTGCCTCCTCAATAATACCCTACCTCCTGCAACATGCCAAGTTTTTTAACTGGGCCTGTAAATATTTCAATGTCTTGGATCAGGTTTTAGTTACCTAACACAGGAGGACTGCTTGATACAAAAAATCCCATCTGTGCTATATTGTGGCAATGTCAACCTAATAATAAATTAAATTCAGAAGGGCTCTCTTCTGTTTCCAGACACCATTTTTGTGATCTAAGGTTTTATACAGCTAGCTGATGAAATAATGACTTGCAATCATCCCTTTTAAAATAGAGGGGAAAAAACAAAGGCAAAGCTAGCAGTTAAATACAGGTTAATTTTACACAACTTGCTGCTCCACAAGGCCACACTGGCTGAAGTGCTGTTTGTCCTTAGCTAAACACAAAACCTGAGGATGAAAATCTCCCCCTACACACTATTCCCAGAAATCAAACTCCAAAATGACAGCTGCACAGTCTTGTCCCTTAGCAGAGGCTGGAGACCCAAACCAGGGACATTTCATCTGTGCTGTCTCTGAGGATACAACACCAAGGATCCCTGCAGCGCCCAGTCAAAGGGTCTGCAGGGAGATAGAGGAGGTAAAAGCAAGACCCTGCATGAGGCTCTGCTGAGAAACAGCCACTCTAAGCCTCACCTCCTCTCCCAAACTACTCACTCTGGGTTTCCACAGCATACCAGACATTTACAGGACTAGGAAAGCTGCCCCCACCCCAAAGGTTTGCTGGAGATTTCAAGACACTTGTAAAAAAAATTTAGTTTCAACAAGAAGCAAGTTCAAGTGCAAATCAAGACTCTGATAGAGGTTTTATAGAAAATATTAATACAGCATTATTAATATGGCTGTAAAAACCTTACTAGCCCTTTAAAAGATTTGGATTGAAAAGTAAAATCTCCTAAAACATTCCATTTGAAAGCAAGCATAAAAGGGAGAATAAGTTTTTCTGCCAAACTGAGATCTTGTGGCTTTCTTTTCTTTTCATCTGCTCCTTATTACCTTACTTGTTGTTCTGTTAGACATATCCTAGTCACAGAGATGTGGCACTAATCACAGGCTAGGAGTTGCCAGCTGCCTGGGAGGATAAAGGTACTCTGACATTATCCCATCAGGCACCCAGCAGTGACTTAGGAGATACAACCATTTAGCTGACCCCTCTGTAAAGAAACAGGTGCCATCTTAGCATGCTGGGAAATCCTTTCTAAGGCAGTCATCTCCCCCTACAAAACTCAAGGTTTAAAGTTTAAAAAAAAGCAACCCCTATCATTACTATCATTTCACACGTTGATGTTAGGCACAAAGTGCTGCGACTTCCAGTGAGAGTCTTGCTTGCTGAAGATAATTATGGCTTAGCATGTTACTCTAGTAAAATATATTTCTGTGTTGAAAAATAAAGGTTATTGGGGGGGCATCAAGTGCACTTTACATGTCAGACTTCATTTTAGTCTAAGATCTACACTTGAAGATACTTCTGCCACAAAGCTTGGGCACAGGTAAAGAAGAATTATTAAGATTCTTTGTCTGAAAACCAAATTTCCAGATTTTCATGGAAGCCTGAGAAGTAAATCTTTAAAAGCTTTTCAAAATTTGAGACTGCTTTTGAGCCATGGGGATGACAGAGCACAATAAACCTATGTCCTAACCTTTGTGCTGCACCTGGTAAGAAAAGGTGACCTGCACTGTCATCCCTGGTGTGGGTGCTGAGCGTGTCGTGGCAGGGAAGGGGATGTGGTCAGCTTGCTGGGTGCCATGGCTCCAGAGTCGTGTGCCAGCCTCACTGCCCTGTTCTCTGCTCCCCACACTTGACTCAGAGAATATATCTCCTTCCTCCTCCACCCTTGCCACCCCACTCTCCTCCTCTCACTGTCCACCACTTACATTCCAAGCTGGATCAGAGTGTGACTGCACCCGCTGCACCTGGCAGGAGGTGTCAGGAGGACCCTGAATCTCCGTGCTGCCAGAAAAAAAGATTCCATGTCATTCAAAGGAGCCTGTGTGTTGTGCTGAATGTTGCACCCGTTAGCAAGAGTTGCAGATTCAAGTCATACCTCAGGACTTCTGCTCAGGGTTTCTTGTGTCTCGGTTGCTCACCACACAGACCCCTGTACTGCCAGCAACATTGCATGCATAAGGAGGTCTCCCAAAGGCATGCAAGAAACTCAAAGAATGAAGTCTAAACTTTCTCTTCCTCCTGTGATTCTCATTTTATGGGTTTAGCAGCGCTACAAGCCTCCTTTACACCTTTAAATATTAACACAGCTATTCTCTTGATGTGGGATCCCTCATTACCATATGAATAAATGATTAATGGTCAGTGTACCAAAGAAGTGCAACTTTTATAACTATATGAATCAGCACTGAGCCAAACCCTTCAAGAGTAGTAAGAGTTTTCTGGCAGTTATTGCACTTTATTGCTTCCTGGATCATTTAAAAGAAGTCAGTGACAAACAACTGTAGGCTTGAAAGTTTACTGCAGATACAGGGAGCAGTTCTGTATTTCAAAATGCAGACAAACTTTCTTTCCCAGCAATTTAATGCTGGTTCTTTGGCAGAAAACTCCACAGCTTGTCCAGCAAATGCTACTATTTGTGATGGCACCTCTTGTGTATTGCCAGAAGATAATTTTAATCAAACTTTGAGCGTGGTTTTAAGTACTGTTCTAACAATCATGCTGGCTTTGGTGATGTTCTCCATGGGCTGCAATGTGGAAATTAAGAATTTCTTGGGCCACGTAAAAAGACCCTGGGGTATATTTGTGGGTTTCCTTTGCCAGTTTGGAATTATGCCTCTCACAGCCTTCTTGCTCTCTTTGGCCTTTGACGTCCTTCCTATTCAAGCTGTCGTGGTGATGATCATGGGATGCTGTCCAGGGGGCTCAGCCTCGAATATCATCGCCTACTGGGTGGATGGAGACATGGACCTAAGGTAAGAGCAGCTCTTCTCTAAGTACCTCATGTGTCTCTTCTCATTGTAAATTTTACATTGAAAAGGACTGTTTGATCTGTCTGATGTTTTTCTTAGCTTCCTGGCACATGCATGGTGGTTTCTCCTTATAAAGATGGTTAGTTACTGTAATTGCAGTAAATATAAGCAGAATAGCAAATATCCTTGGTTCATTGGGAATTCATGAGAAGATATCACAAGAGAATTGTGTACATTAGAAAATATCTTTATTGATAAACTTCAGATCCTGGAGCAAATATCATCTATGAAGACAATTAAAATAATATATATTATGAAAACTTTGCCCAAGTTAAAATTACTTTTCTTTCTCCCAAGATCTTGAGTAATAAAAATATAAAAAAACCATAGGATTTTGGGACCAGAATCCTCTATACAAAATAGCAGCTATGCAACTTTTCTTGAAGTAATGTTTCTTGGAAAAGAGTTCCTGTGGAAAAATATTTTCCCTCATTTTGTGTTCGATACAATAAAAAGACAGGTATTTATTTTCTCAATGAATACTAGTTCTAATGAATACTTGTGATAATTCTTTCTACTCCTGGAACCTTATGCAAAGTCTTCAAACTGAGGGAATATTTTACAGACTAGAAAGCACGACTGAAGGCAGCCCTGCATATTGGCAGCGTAATGGTCTCAATGACAAAGTGCTATCAACTCAGAAACAGATGTCTAAGGTACCTGACATGGCCTAGAACATCAAACACACAGGAGAAGTGAACCCTACTCTTAATGCAAATTCCAAGGGGGTTTTAGAGACTCTAAGAGCCTCTAAAAACAAGTTGTCTTTTTATTTTTATGTCCTGATTACTTTGGTCTAAAATAAAGAGGATCATTTCTCTTGTTCCTACAGAGTAAAATAAATTGGAGCATTCATCCAATATATCACATGCCAGTCAACTAGAAATGGAAAAAAATAGTAGAAGTAAGAAAGATGCGGAGCTAGAGTAAAAAGTCTAATAATGTTAATATTTGTAGCTTTAGTAAAATATTTTTTTTCAACCTTTGAAAATATTGAACTTTTCTGTCACATACAGGTATTAATGTAGAAAATAGCTTTCAGATTACAAATGAGGTTAGCCCTACTAATCCTTGACTTCCTCATTGTAGACAAAAAATCTATGATATTAAGAGCTGTAAGACTCATAATTTCAACTAATACAGGTCTAAGAAATCACAGATGAGAGGATATTGAGTACAAGGCTGAAATTTTGTTCTAATCTCTTCCTGAAAGAATAAACTGAGCTAAACTACCCTTGGTCAGCTCTGCATGTTCAGAGTTGCTCCAATGAAATCAGTGTTAAAAATCCAGATTTATGATGCTATAAACATGAACAGGATTTCTATCCCATTATGATGACAAAGGCTGAAGTTAATTGAAAATGCCTTTAAAAGGTTATTCTTCAGGTAAAGACCTCTACCTTAGGTCAAAGGCTTTTGGTCAGTACCTTTGCAACAAAGATGCAGGGACCACAGGATACAGGAGGTACATCAGATTGTCAAGGGAGGCATGTTCTCTTCTCAATAGAAGAATAACATTAGAAGTTGTATGAATGGTTTCTGGAGCCACCACAGTATTATAGAAACCTGCCCATCGTATCAGATAATGTTTTGGTTTTAACTGTAATATTTTATGATTATACATTACAACCCATGGTCATTGTCTATACTTCTGCTTCAAAACCTCTGTGCAAATGGACCACAGGTTAGAGAAGGAATTACTTTTATAATTAGCATTATAATCATAGTCAGGTGGAGTACGATGTTTCATATCTTTCTTAGTAAATCAAATCCAGCTGATATCCTCTAATGCTTCCCCATAGAGATATCTTTTGATATTTCACAAGAACAACAGCTTCTGCGGAAATGGACTGGGGTTAGAGGATAGCCAGACTTTGGAGAAGGAGGTACATTCAGGGACAGTGTAAAGATACAGGAAGTACAGAGGTAGGAAACATGAGGGGTTTTTTTTTCCATTTGGGACTTCATCAAACCTTAATTGTAGCCTGTAACTCTTTTTCTCAATAGGAGACTTCTATAGGAACTCTTTTGCCAGAGGCTCCTGCAAATTCCTAACCAATGACTCTAAAGCAGAGAGTGACTAGAATCAAAATGAATGCAGATATTCCTGTGGTTTCTGCATTAATTTTTCTAGATTTCTCTGGATCTGCTCAGCTTGTGGCCAGGATCAGTAGTCCCTTTTCTGAGGACAAGCAACAATAAAGGGAAATCTGAAGGGAGGCTCAGAAGAAAGCTTCCAAAATCTCTTAACTAGAACCTTCTCTCACTATTTTTATACCAGAAAAAATGAGATTTGCATGCATAATTTTATCCACTGTATTCCAATTCCAACTCCTTAAAATAAGGAATCTCCTCCTTATTTTAGATATCTTGCCTTTTCCTATTTCTTCACTCTTGTAGCAGAATGCATCTTTTTGTACAATAAAAAACAGAAATATCTTTGCAAAATGCAGGAACAATCCTTATGCTAAGCCTCACTGAGCAATTCTTAGCACCTACTTTTTGGCCTAGAGCAAAACAAACCAGAAAAGGGAATTTTATTTTATCACATATTGTAGGCAATGAAATGGATTTCTGTGCTATTGACTTCAGAGTGAAATTTTAACACTCTAGAACTGCTGGTATAAGGAAAAGCTCCATTTGATGTCCATCTCTGCCCCTGTTCCCTGCTTACTCTCCTCTCTGAAACCAGCCAGAAAAGCAGCATGGAGACATATTTGCCAACAGACCTTTCTGCTGGCCACCTGTCTGACTGCCTCCTTTGTAGCAAAAAAGTTATGGTTCTGTGGCTGCAGAACACCTTGATTTTTCATGTTCTTTTCTTTTCAGCAGAAGCCATTCCTTTCATTTAGCTTTTCTCTAAGTGATAAATTGTCTGTAGCCAGCAACATTTCTTGCACAACCTTTCACAAGGTGTGAAATGGTAATAAGAAAATGAGAAAGACTATGGGCTAGATGAGATGAACTGTCACTGTAACCAATTTCTTTGCAGCATCAGCATGACAACTTGCTCCACGCTGATTGCAATGGGAATGATGCCACTTTGTCTCTTTATTTACACCAAAATGTGGACTGATGCTGATGCAATTGTACTCCCCTATAACAGCATTGGTGAGTCCAGTGAAATAGCACTTTCTCTTCTGTCTATCCTCCATTCAGGACAACCTATACCATCATCCTGCAGTCAGGAAGAAATCACCTCAGATTTTTTTTTTTAAATTCTCTTTCTACTTTTTAATAACCTCCATGGGCATTAGGCACCAAAAATCACTTCATATCATCCACAGCTCTGCCAAAGAAAGACTTGAAGCTGTTATAAATATTGTACAGATAATTATGACAAGATTGTGCTTGTTTTTCTTTCCAAATGGCTTTGAGACCTACATGGTAGTGGGATAAGAATATAGAATAATTCATATAGGAATAGCTGCTTCTTCTGGATGAAAGTGTTTATAACAGCTTTAAGACACAATCCTGCAAAGTGCTAAATGCTGAGGCCATAATCTGGCAAAATACTTAAGCACACGTGGATAATTAAGCAAGTGATTAAAGCTGCTGAGTCTCTTTGAAAAGCTGCAATCTACACTGCCAGGAGTGGCTTCATTTGACTTCCTGTCAAAAATCTCATTCAGCTACAAAGAGAAAATAGTTAAAGTATTTAGAAATACATGCTCCAGTGCTTTGCAGAGCTGTGGCCCTAGTGCTTATCAAGTGCAGTTCCATGTTGTGCTAATCTTAAAAGCCAGCAGAATCACTTTCACATTCTTCAACTTCACTTCCCATTGTCCTTGGGGAAAAACAAAAATCCAATACGTTGCTTGTGCTTTCAAAATAAATACTGGAGGGGGAAGGCCAAAACAAAAGAAGCTCTAAACTGGTTGCTGATACGGTACAGTAGCGAAACACCTGCAGACAAAATGAACATTTAATATAGCTACTCACATCACAGGATAGTGATGATTAGCACACTCAGATTTCTGTCTGCCTTTCTGATGCAGGTGAATGAGCATGTAGCTCAGCAGAATGGCAATTACTTCAACAGGCTGCCAAAGATAATAGAGTCTATAGAAAAGCAAATAGGCAGGTGTGGGTAGAGTGTGCATGAGTGCTCCAGGATGTGCACACCAGAAACCTCCCCTGAAAGGCTTCTCCAGGCCCACAGTCACTCGTCATGGTGCCTGTTCTGTGGTGAGCTCTTGCACCATGCAGGGTCTTGACTTCTCTTTTCTTTTTTTACAGGGCTTTCTCTGGTAGCTCTTGTAGTTCCTGTTTCGGTGGGAATATTTGTCAACCACAAGTGGCCTAGTAAAGCGAAAATCATACTTAAGGTAGGATATATAAGGCTGAAGTATAAGCAATTATGGACAAATTATGGAATCAGTGGGACCACTGAAGCAGTACATTGCTATTCATAGTATTAGTACTTGACTTCATAAGACCTGGAAAGTTTTCAGCAGAAAACAAATGAGGTGCTGTGGAAACGTATTGCTTTTCCCCTGCACAAACATGCATGAGTTGCATGCATTATTAGCAACCATCATTATCTAAAGAACCTACTTTTGTCTTTGGCTGCAATTATGTTAGTAATTGAGTTCAGTATATAATGTAAACTGAAATTGGATAGAAAATCATTCAGGTGAACAGAAAGCAGTTTTTTCTCTGCAAAACAATAAAAAAATAATTCTGGATCAAAATGCCTTTGTCCTTTTAAGAGAGTTTCCTGATTTTTTGTGAGCCAATTTTTGAGTGTGAAGCCAAGTTTTATTAAAAAATAATAAACATAAAATATTCCGACTCTAATATAAACCTTAAAAGACTATTCACAAAATACAAGATGCCACCTTTGAAAGATGGTTTCAGTTCCATCAAAAATATGGGGATTTTGGCAAAAAAATGTTCTCATCAAAATAATAATTCAGCCACATCTAGGGTGACAGCAAATTAATCATTCTGTACATTTCATTTAGGTTTAAAGAGATTTTCATATGTGCTGAGAATTCTTGGCCTTTGCTAATCATTCTTAGTTAACAAATATATTATCTAAATTTTCTTAAAGAAAACTAGTCTGGTCACCTGTTTTTCTACCTATATTTGTTATCACTTCTTTGCTATTGGCTCAGACAACATAGAGCACAAGGTCTTTTTTAGTCAACCCATTTTCATTAAACTGCTAGCTTATCACATTGCATTTTAAATGCATTCACATCTTACTATTTCCATTTAATCAGTTGAGGGGAAAGCATGGACTTGTACACTCGCATGTAAAGACACTCTACTTGATCTCTCAGCAAAACCCCATTTCATTCCTTCTTACTGAGTGCGTGAGCAGCCCACAGCCTTGAGAGTTTTCTTTGTGTAGGACAATGAAGCATCAAGTGAAGATTGAGCCATAGCTGTCAGATTAAGGCCTACATAGTGAGAAATTCAGACAAGAGAACAAAGACTGTGCCAGGTGAAAGAGGAGCTTGTCATGGCCAGACCATGTTTCTTCTTCCCAAGTGCATGTGGTTAATAGCTCAGCCAAACAAAAGCACTTGTTCACTCAGTGCTCTTAAAAATGCGTCAGCCAAAGACTGATAAAACCATTTCAATGGCAATACATGTTTTAGCTGAGGAATAGAGTCCTGTAAGCTTAGACTATGAAGTGTGTCTCTGAGATCCCTGGCAACATAGGCTACAATGACAGACCTTCCACTTGGGTATTGAAAAGGGAGTGAGTTATAACTTTTTTAGGCAAGTAGTGGTAAAGGTCTCAGTACATTCAGTCACAAGAAATAACATCAACTACAGTGCTTAGGTCTATGTAAAAAGGCTATACAAGCTCATAACCAGTTTTCAAGCATGAATTTTTAACCTCATTAAAGATTTACTCCTGCATTTGGCAAATAATTTCCTAGCACTAGCTCACTAGCAATCTAGTGTCTAATTAGCACGCACTGTACTAAGCCTCAGAGTGATTCACCAAGGAGGGGAGGAAAATGCAATATTCTACCTACTAGGCTGTCAGCTTCTCAACAACTCTGGGGAAATTTTTCTAATGTGTGCACCATTCCTCACTCATATCACACCTGTGAAATTATTTTTAATCTCCAGCCCTAAGTACAATTGTAGTCAAGGCTTCAAAAGACTAGTTTTACAGATATCTGCTATAGAAACATATTACAGCTGTGTCTTGATCTAGAGCTGTAGTCACACCTTGAAGTACATCGTACATCTCCTGTTTGTTAAAATGGCAACTATCTCATCTCTCTGCCTGCTTTGAATTGCTGTAAACACTAGGTTTTGTGTTTAATGTGACGTTTCAGTGACTCATGTTTGACACCATGCTTTTTGCCATTAAATTTCCTTGAGGTGTCATATGCGCAGTACTGTGTGATTCTGTGAATCTGACTCAGTCCCTCTTCTTTTGCTTCCCAGGTAGGTTCCATTGTGGGAGCAGTGCTCATCGTGGTCACTGCTGTGGTTGGGGGAATACTCTACAAAGGCTCCTGGGTTATCACACCAAAATTATGGATCATTGGCACCATATTTCCAGCAGCTGGATATACTCTAGGATTCTTTCTGGCTCGTCTAGCTGGTCTGTCTTGGAACAGGTAATGCATAGCCTTTATTCAACTGTGTAAAAAGATTTTATTCAGCAATTAATCAATGCTGAGAGTGCTCCCTAAACATTAGTTATGTTACAGAGTCACTCACTCACTAAGTCTGCTTTTTGATGTTACAGAGTCACTCATTCACTGTCTGCTTTTTGCCATACTAAGTGCAGACAAAACTTTTCTTGTGAACATTTATTTACAAATTCTGACGATAACATTTCCTCCAACCCTTCATATGTTTTCCCTCTGTGTGCCAATGTCTTGCACTTCAAGCAAGTGAAACAGACCTGGCTTCTAAGTGGTTTGGAACTGCAGTAAAACCTCTCATGTAGATGCAGCAGTCTACAATTTAGAGCACCATTGCAAGAGAGGGAGACAGTGAGTGCCACATATGTGCCTTGAAGGCTGTTCACAGTCTTCTACAGCTGCTGAACCACCAATAATTGGTGATACCGGCCATAGGTGGAGTGTTTTGCTCACTATGTCAGCTGAAGGGAACAATTTTCTTAGTTATCCTTTACAATTTTTGCTTATCCAGATTAGTAAAAAGCACTGGATCCACTGGATGCTATTTCCCAACTGTCTTTGTATTATTCCTTTTAGGTGTCGTACAGTGTCTCTGGAAACAGGCATGCAAAACACTCAGCTATGTTCCACTATAGTACAGCTCTCATTCACTTCTGAACAACTTGAACTGATGTTTACTTTCCCACTCATCTACAGCATTTTCCAGCTGTTGTTTGCAATACTAATTTTAGGAGGTAAAGTATAGTAATTTTATATTATAACACTATAATTATCATTGTTATTACCAGTTTAACTTTTCATGTATATTGAGAAAACAAGAAGGGATAAAAATAATCAAATGGATTTCAAAATCAAATCATAGCTTTAAAAAGACTTTCTGGAGGTTTGGAAATGTTTTAGCAATATAAGGAAAGAAATGTTGCATAGATATATGTTACTACAGCATTTTTCAGGTAATTTTTATAATCCTTTTATTTAATATTGTCCATATATTGATCCTCAGGCTACCGTCTTTACAGAAGACGCCATGTCAAAACAAAGACAGATGTTGAGAAAACAGTGCAAAAAGAGGATTCAAAATCAGGAGATAAAATAAATGGAGGATTTGTATCAGATGAGATGAAATAGACAATTACGTCTGCTTCCACCAGCTGTGAAAATAAAGAATATATGGGTTTTTTAAAACTTTTTTTTTCACATGCTGTTTTTTCATGGAAATATTAAACAAAAGAAGAAGTTCTGCTGACATTGTACAGCGAGACTTTAAAATTATTTACTTAAGAAAAAACTATTTTGATTTTTAACATGGTTTTTGCCACAATCGTAGAATTTGGTTTTCAGGATAATTTCCTAAATTATGGATTATTTTACATTTTATTATTATGCATTATTTAACAAAAATAAGAATAAAAGTGGGCTGTTGCTAAAAAGAAGCAAATATCTGCAATACCAACTCCAGCCCATGATCCTGCAAATCCATCTGCTAGTCTCAGCCCCACATAAAACAAAAAGAAATCTTGTGCAAGTGTCTGAGCAGGAACAAGAGTTGATATGGAAGATCTGGTAAGGCTGAATATGAATCAAGCATGAAATTGGACCAAGCCAATAATGAAATAAAAGTTTCATTTAGGTCAGTCTGGGCAGACTAAAGCACTGTATTAATTGCTTGAAGCATTAATTTATTCTAAAGCTATAATTTTAGCAAGTGAAAGGCACCTTATGACTCCATTATTTTTCCCAAAGTAATAGAAAGTAATAGAATGTAGCAGTCTTACATCTTCAGTCTGGGTCTTTTAGGTGCTGGAAACAGGAACAGAGAGGCAAAGGTAAGGCCTTAAGCCTTGAGCAAGTTTAGTGACAGCAGTGACAGCTGCATACAAAGGAGCAAGCAGAGGTTCTGGAATTGTAAGAAATTATCAGCTTCTACGCTGAAAGGAAGGCATTTGAAAATGGAACAAAAAATATCCCTGATTCAACCAGGACTGCTACCACCGATCTTAACATGAGACAGCAGTGCTTGGAAAGAGTTACATATTTTTATTTTATAAGCTAAATAAATTTGAACCTGCCAGATGTCTATGACATGTAGACATTGGTGTAGTTGACAATTTTAAGATTTTATTTATACCAACGACAAATAGAAATAATTGGATGTACACATACATTATATATTGTTTGTTTCTGAAAATTCAAGAGTTCATGTGGAAACCTCTCCTAATTTTGTGGAGAAAATAAGTACAATTCTAAGGGAAATAGTGCAGTAAACTCCTTGCAGCTGTAATTTTTTAGGAAAACACTCAGTAACATTGGTCCTGTAGCTGTTATCCAGAGAAAATATCCAGAGAACTTTAGGTAAATGGATGAGAGGTTGGCTGACCAAAAAATTGAAGAGTGCACCAACTATCAGCACATGGAAACAATATACCTTTCTGTCATATTCAAGTGGACCTTCCAAAGTATGGTGAATTAATGTGGTAGGTTTTTTACAAACACAACTGAAATTTTGGAATTTAAGTTCCCAACATGCAGCTTTCCACTGCGCAGAAACATGCCCAGTACTAAACAAGGAATAAATTATTGTTGTCTTCCATATGTTTGGGAAAGGGTCTCAAAATGTTCCTGAGTTCTGTGAGGTTTGAAGCTGCTTTACTTTTGGCAGGGAGATCAGAATGATCATAAATTCCAAGGAGAAGTTCAACACTGAGTGGGTGTTAGAACACAACAAGGAGTTCTGTGTTTTATAGAACAAAGATTAAACAAAACAATGTGGCAAAGACTGTTATGGAGAAATCAGAAATTGTGAAATAACACATTCATCAAGAAAAGGATAAGCTGTTATTTGTAACATCTGTACTAAAATCGTTATTGTCTCGCTCCTGCATCCATCAAAAAATGGACAGTGGAACTTAGTTAGGATCATGTCTTTCTTACACACAAAGTTGCTACTCTTCCCATGCTTGCTGAACTTCAATGTTTCTGTGTATATTTCAAGCAGATCTTGAAAATGTATTGAAGAATAATAGTTTGTCTTGCTATACTCTGTGTGTGTGTCTGTGTGTCTGTGTGTGTATTTAACACAACTGTATAAATATTGAGCTAAATAAAGTGAGAAACTGTTTATAATTTTGCCCACTGGAGCAATTTAATGTGAAAAAAATTGAGACCAAAACCGAACATGCAGACAGAGTTCATAGCTTTGAGATGTAACAAAAACATCTCATGCTATGGGTCAAATGGATATGTTTAATAATCCTAGAACCATAGAATGGTTTGGGTTGGAAGGGATCTGGAAATGTCATTTAGTCCAACCTTTCTGCAATGAGCAGGGACATCTTCAACAAGATCAGATTGCTCAGAGCTCCATCCTACCTGATCTTGAATGCTTTCTTCTAAATCTCTAGCTGTAGAAGTGAAGTCTGGACAACACCAGTGTCAGATCACTTGTGGAGCTGGGGTGGACTATCTCACAGTATTGTAGGGAACCATTGGGGAAGATGTGTCCTCTCTCCAGAGGTGTCCAAAAAGATGTTTGGGTATCTATAGACCTATAAATGCGGGGATATGGGCTGTTCAGTTGAAGGGGTCTGGTAGCCTCCAACCTTGCAGTTATCGTCAAAATACTGACATTGTCAAAAGGAAAACCCTGGACTGATGAGATCAGCTTGTTTAACCTGTTCAGTGTCAGCTCCTCACATTCCATAGTATGAAAATCCTTTCAATGAAAGGCAGTATCACTAAGTCACCACAGCTTTTTAAGCAATCTTCTATGCATGGAAACAACCTGTGGGTGGGACATTGCAGCTCGTGCCACTTAAAAGCATCATGCAGCATTCTTCAGGCCCGTTTTATCTAACTCTTACACGTACTGGGAATGAGGAATTTTCCACTCCTAAGAAGTTTTACAGGTTCTAGGCTACCACTGCAAGCTTACTTTTAGATAGTCACTCATGTCCAGAGTGCCTGGGTAGTCCATGACTTTGCTGCAGTTGGTTCTCAAGCTATTGCAGTCAAAATGAGATGAAGCGTGTCTAAGGACAGACACCCTAAAAGTTGAAATGACAGTTGAATTAATGCCTCACTCATCCCAAGGTCTATAGTATAAGGCCTACCAAGATGCAAAAATCACACTTGCCAAGTCAATCTTTAGCCATAAATCTGGATGTAAAGATGCATTCTCTGGTCAGCAAAAAGAAGGAGACACAACACCACAGAGTTAATCATGCCCACCATCTCAGAATCGTCCATCTCTATAAAATAGATTTAGATGGCCTGACTTAGATCAAATATCTAAATTTTTAGTCTCAGAAAGAGAAAAAAAGAAGGTTGAAATTATTACCTCTTTTTATATTGCTTTCTGTTTCTGCATAAGGTGTCTGACCATCCAGAGATGCTCAATCGGTCTCCTGTAACCAGGAAGATAGGCTTTATAGTTGAGAAAATAAAAACTAGACAAGATAAAAGACTGTATGGTGATTCTAACCTTCTATTATATAACTTCTAATATAACTAATTTCTCATCTGACTTAAAGGCAGGTAGAAGAACTGGTTCAGTCATGTAGTGTGCTTTGTTAGTCAGAAGTGTAATTTGGGTAGAATTAATGAGCAAATTGATTTGCCATTTACATTAAATGAGTTTCTTGTTTCAAACTGTCATGGTTTAATGTAGTTTAGATTTTAGTTAAGGAAAAAGTCCACAAGCTACTTTAGTGATTCCCTGTAAGGACCTTGGCAGCTTCCTTCGGACCTAATGGAACAAAATAAGCTGGAGAGTTTTGAATATTGAAAACCTGTTAAACCACTTAAGAGAGCTGAATACACCTCTGTGAAATCACATTTAAAGATGAACAAGCCCCAGAAAAAGCTCTCTTGCTTCCAGCCTTTGAACAGGTAACTGGACACTGGCGGGGCCAGGTCCCACTCCACCGCGCAGTCCACACAGACTGGCGGGCAACATCTGCACTGTAACAAGCAGATGTTAAAGTAGATGTGATTCAATGAGAAACTTGAAGAGAGAGATTAGAGAGATGAGAAACCTCTCCCCAGGGACAGAAGAAAACCTCTATTCCCAGAGATAAAAGAAGTTCTATACTAGAACAGCTCATCCTTAAAATTGCACCCCAACAAGCTGAAATGACCCATGGTGGTAGTTGTGGGAAGACTACCCAACCATGGGAGAGACTTCACGATTGCAGATTTCTAGGCGGCTGCTATCTGTGAAAATTAAAATCACGAGAGAACTGTTTCCTGTGGAAAAGTCTCCATGACATGGCTGGAGAGAGCCCTCTCCTTAAGTGAACTGAAAAAAGGTTATTTTAGAAGTGGTAAACTGACTGAAAATACCAAATATTGTCTCTTTACATTGTCAGTGGGAAAAGAAAGAGGTGTTGGGGGCAGGAGAATTGTTCTGAAGGTCTATTCTGATTTCTTATTTTTCTTTTACTTCTGTTAATAAAGTTTTTATATACCCTTCAAAGTTTTGAGCCTGCTTTGCTCTCATCCTAATCCTTATCTCACAGCAGTGGGTGCATTGGCATTTGGCCAGTGCTAGACCCACTACATTAATTGGTGCATTGGCCAGGAAACTCAGACTGGTGAACCAAAACCGCTACACTTAATTGGTGTTTCTGCCCAGCTGAAATGAAACTGCCTCACAAACTAGTAAGGTTTTGATGTTTGAAACCTGCTTTTTTAATATCTGCCAGTCAGTATAATTTTTGTCAGCCACAGAAAGGAGAAATGTACTTTTGTTTTTGTGGTGCAACCAATTAGCATACTGTACACTTGATGCAAATCTAAAAGAATAATCATTATTCCCGTATTTCCAGGGTACAGACCTTCAGTTCTTGGTATCTAACCAGAATCTGCTCTCCACAGATTAATTGTTGCTTGCTTACATCCAAAATTAAAGGAAATATAGTGTAACAGTTCCATAACCCAGTGGTAACCAACTAGATCTTTCAAGCCAGAACTGAAGGGTAGTAGAAGCAAATTTCTGCTTCTATCTTGTAAGAAATATGCATTCTGCTCCAAAACATCTCAGTTAAACTGAACACTAAATTAACTTAAAATATCAAATGTAAAAATAACTTTTACTTGCCAAGATATTTGCCAGTCTTCAAACTGGTATTGCAGAATATGTATAATTGAAGGTTCTGAAGAAGTCCTAATTTGTTTTCATTAATAGATATGTGCTGTGGAATTATATTACCCTGTCCCTCTAATTTCCATTAAATTTAGCCATCTACAAGTAAGTTTCCAGTATCAACCTTTCCTACTTCCCTAGAAAAAAGCAGTCCGTACTGTCAGTAGAAAAAAAAGATATCTCTGGAGAGCAAACCATCCCACTCTTCAGACATCTGATTTAGGACAGGGAGAATTCTGGAAGGGGACAAAGACTGTGCAGAATCAAGCATGAAATTCAGTTGCCTGAACACAGGACCTAGTGAGATGTGAGGTGCCCTGGGTTGTCCTGCCTGGATTTTCACTGCCTGTCCAGGAAGTCACAAGTATTCTGTAAGTCCTGTAAGTCCTGCAGCAACTAAAATGGCACCTCACACTTGTTTAATCAGCCTAATCCTCCTTGTGACTTGAAATTAATCCTTATTCGCAGGGTTTCCCATGATATATATGAATTCTTTCACAGTCAGATGAAAGGTCAGCACTTCACATAGCATAATTGCAAGGCCATAAGAAGACCTTGTGATATATTGTAAAATATCTCAGAATTTACAAAAACAAACAACAAAAGTGTTACTTTCAGCTGCCTCTAAGAACTGACCAAAAGTATATTTCCTCAAGAGATTTCTCCCAGCCTTGCATCTCCCCCTAAAATTACATGGAACTTGGAAAGGTCTAGAAATAAAATTCAGTAAGGACATTCTAAACTATGTCTATCTAAACAAAGAGCATACCAAAAAAGTATTAGTGATATATCTACTTGCTCATAATGGACTTAATGTAAAATGATTCAATCAATTACCAGTTTCTCTCAAAAGATCATACATCAGTCTACTACCGTAGTAGTATTAGTAGTAGTAAGTTGGATTTAGGAGAACATGAAGCTTTAGAATTATTAACTTGAAATAAAGGACATCCATCATCTTTTGGACTTCAATTCAGCCATGGGGAGTGAACTTTTGCCTTTCTAAGCACCAGCTAAGAAATCTTTTGCAATCACAGCAAATACTTTAAAACTCCAAAGAAAGGGAAGGGAAACCTTAACACTGAAGAAACCTCTTGTTGACTGCAGCAGGGAGTGGAACAGCTGCTTTAAGTGGTTCACTTCCTGCTTGCTACATATCCTAGATATTGTTATGAAAAGGTTTCTGTTCCAGGCAAACAGAGCCCAGGCAATTTCCCTTAGAGCACACAAGGCTCGTGCACCATTTCTCATTCGCTGCTATTGCTCCTGGCTAAGAGAAATATTAGCAATTACACACCCAGTGTTTCTACTCACACAAATTTAACATTGCTTCATATCTTATAGATGTAACTTAATTGCTTCAGATATACTGATTAGGTCTGCTGATCAGGTATCATTAAGGTAATTTGATACATTCTTTCAAATATGACTGCAGACCTTCTGTCTCCTTCTTCTGCAATGAGTTCAAGTATTACTCATTTGGGAGATTTCATCACAGTTTTAAATATGCTTTCCCCCATCTGAATTCAAACTAGAAGTGAGGAGGTCATATTGAGATGGTAAGGCCCTGATTAAATAATTTGATGGTACAATTAATTTCCCACAAGTGGAATTAACTGCAGGGGATTAATGAAAATGTCAGGGTTACAGGTTGTGCTGGTGATGTGTTTCTAATGTCAGCAGTAAATCTGCTGTAGGTAAAGCACAAATTCTTTCCACGAAAGGCTTTTTCTTCAAAAATATACCCTGAACTCATAAAATAAACCACAGCTAGTATGGAACAATTTTCCATAAAAGTGCACCTACTGAGGAAACAGTCAAAACATACAACTTGCCTAGAAGAACACATATTTCAGGTTTAAGATATCCAATGATTGCTAAAAAAAAGATAAAATTAATGCACAATATCTGAAAAATGGGCTTAAGTAAAAGGTGAAAAAAGACTGATTTATGGACTGTAAATTCATTGCTAGCAATTTAATATGATGCTCAAGGTAAAGATCATAGGATAGTCTTTGATAATCGTTTTCTGGAAGCTGCAGAGATATGTGCCCATACCTCTTACACCCTTTTCTAAAGCACCTACTTGTGTCATTGCCAAGTTAACTGAAGATCTAAGGTTCTTGAGTTTGTTTTTAGACTCATCTCCAGTAAACATTAAATCCAAGGAAAAATATAAAGCTGCTTTCAAATATTTTGCCTGTCCAAAGGGAAATAAAATCTAAGTAGAAGGACGGAACAGTCTATACTGAAATGAACAATGCAATGATGAGGAGAAATGAGAAAATTCAGGTAAAATAATTTTGTGAAGACATACCTAGCAGTCTACAGAGGAACCAGTCATCACAAAATTACTTTCTCTCTATTCTGTATCACATCACCTGTTCTGTTGTATTTTTTCAGAAATCTTCCACAGAAACCATTACATACACAAATTAAAACCTGCCACAGTCAGAAAATATAAAACAACCAGACTGTTTACAATATCAAAATCAGGATATCTGTTTACAATATCAAAAAAGGATATTTGGATTTGTTTACAATATCAAAAAAGGATATTTGGATATCACTGGAATACGGTTAGACTAGTTTGCAATTGAAGAGAACATATCCTCCTCGAGGTCTTTGCAGTCACCCACAAACACGATGGTGCTACAAAATGTGTAGAGGGTTCAGCTGCATGAGTTGGGAGGTGAGGAATCAGGGATGGCTGGGAGAGGAATCTGTGTTCAGGCAGTGGTGAGCAGAGAGCACTATTCCACCCCTTGTCTTCCAGCCAGCTGGGCTACACCAGCTGTACTTGTACCATCCATGTGGGCAGTGGAGAAGGATAAAGCAGTCACACTCTCTGTGCTTACTTTTATCCATTTGGTTCCCTACAGACCAGACAGCAAGCCACTACTCAGGCTTGTATGAACAAGAGAATAGGCTGGGCTCAGGCACAAATCCAAGCTAACCTGACAGTAGAGATGAAAGTTTAGGCTATCCCTTTTCTAGTAAATAAACTGGGGAGCAGTCTCTGACCCCAAAGCCAAGTAACATCATCTCATTCACATGCACAAAGCTCTGCTCTCTTCCCCCACGAGCAGGAAAAACGCATTTCTGGCTCCCTTCTGGGAGCATTCCCCTTCATCAGCCCCAGCCTGGCGCCACTCAAGAGTGCCAGGTCACAAGAGCTGAAGCTGTGCCAGGAAGGGTGCAAACAGTCATGAGACAGCCCTCAAGCCCGTGCCCTCCTCTTGGCTTATTTACTGATGTAGATGTAACAATACATGCCCAAACCCATTTTTTGTTTTTAAACACTCAAAATTGTCTGGCTTTAGAGGGGCCAGAGAATTCAGGGTAAAGACCATGTATTTTCCCCTATTGTTTCCATGTAGACTTCTGGCAGCTCTGACTCATGATGAGTTGTTAATGATAAATTAAGCTTTCACTAAGTAGATATTTCAGTTAGACCAATTTCTGCTTCTGTGGAAGAGAGCCTCCATTTATACAAAGAAATGAACATGTTCATTCCAAAAGAATACTATATCTTTGATGTAGTGTTGGGTTGTGTTATTTTTTTTACAGTTTAGTCATGGTGCCATTTACACTGCACTTTGAACATTATGTATTTTTATTGTTAAATAAATTAATGGCTATGAGAGGGAATGAAAGTGATCCCTGGAATTAAGTTCTCAAAAAGTTCTCTACTTTTTTACTGTGTTATGAAGGCTAATTACATTGCATGGGCTATTTATGTTTAACTGCAGAGAACTACAGGGCCAGGTTCAGAGATGAAGTGCTGTCTTTAGGCAGGTTTTTCAAAAAATCTGTGACTCACATGTCTACGTTGATATTTACTCCTGCATGTGCTGTAAGTTCACCCCAGCCAGCAACTAAGCTCCATGCAGCTCCTTGCTTACTTTCCCCCTCTTAGTGGAAGGGGGGGGAGAATGGAAAAAAGGTAAAACTTTTGAGCTAAGAAGAGTTTAATAATTTAAATAAAGCATATTAATAATAATGCTAATAATAATTATTATTATTTTGTTTTATTTTCATTATTACTGTAATGAAAATGGGAGGGAGAGAGAGAGAGAGGTGAATAAAACTCAAGCAAAACAAGTGATGCACCACATAATTGCCCACCATCCACTGGTTGATGCCCAGCCCATCCCTGAGCAGTGATCATCCCCTCCCAGCCAACTCTCCCCAGTTCATATACTGAGTGTGACTTTCTATTGTAAGAAATATTCATTTGCCTGGTTTGGGCCAGCTGTATCAGCCATGCTCCCTCCCTCCCAGCTTCTTGTGCATCTCCTCACTGGCAGAGCATGGGAAACCGAAAAGTCCTTGACCCAGGGTAAACACTACTTAGCAACAACTGAAACATCAGTGTGTTAGCAATGTTATACTAAATCCAAAACACAGCACTGTACCAGCTCCTAGGAAGAAAATTAACCCTTTCCCAGACAAAACCAGGACAACATTATAAGATAGGACACTCTTGACAGTGGAGTTGGAAGATTAGTGCTGTGAGATTACTCACATACATGAATACCATTGCAAAAAAAAGAAATTGTTTGTTGCTCTTAATGGTAAACTCTTTGGAAAAGGTACCTGAATTTCAGAGACATATTACAGTTTTATCTAGGAGTTCCTCAGGCAGTTAAATAATACAAGCATGCAGACTCTGAAAGTGCTTATAGCATCATTCAGGTCAGAAACAAGTTTACCCCAAAGCCCAGAAAGGACCTGGAAATGAGGAATTCCATCATGAGCTGCTCCTTAGGTTTTCAGTCTCAGTCATGTTCTTAGCAAACCTACTTGATTCCCAGACAACAGGGTGTTTCTGCTGGGTTTTTTTACATGCAGTTGTTGTTGCTGACCCATTTCCTACTTCCTTATCCTCCTTCTCTCCGTGTACATCAGCCAAATCACCTTTGCTTTGGAAGAGCAGCAGGGGCAGAGGGACAGAGTTCTATCTCCTCTTCCATCTAAGGAGATTTAAATCACATTTCTCAATTCTCTAAAGAAAGTTCAGCCATTTAATTTTTTTTGGTTACACTTGTGCTCAGCATATATCAGCACCCTTAGCACAGAGCCTTTGACCCAAGCCTTGTAGTTCTGCTCTCGACTGGCTTCGGCTGTGTCCCTTCTCTGAAGGACTGTGAATTCTCAAAGCAGAAGTCCTCTGTTCCTAGCAGCATGAAAACTTTCCCTAGAGGTAGTACAATTGTTTGCATTCCTAAAAATGATGGAAGAGCACAGAGAATAGTGTGTAGGCACCCAGGGGAATGTACAGAGCACCGTATGGTACTGCTCCCAGACTCCACCACACTGAGCAAGCAGCCTATGCAGATTTTGATTTATTCACAAAAAATTTATATGGAGGCATTTGTTGAAGTCTATGTTTTATCCCCTTAGAAGAGAGCAATAATGCTAACGGTGCTGTAAAATAGGACTTCAAGATGCCTGAGAGACAGGACAAAACACCACACCCTGCCTCTGGGGCTGCCCTCCAGAGAACCTCTTCAGCCAGAGGGAAAGTAGCCATGAGCACAGCTCAGCTGGTGGACTGTAGGAGAATGCCAGAGGGAGACTAACCATGAGCACAGTTCAGCTGGTGGATTGTAGGAAAATGACCAAACCAGCTGCATCCCAGAGCTATGTGTGTCACCAGCAACCCGTGTCAGGCACAGCACCTCAACTCCTTACACACTCCAGTCTGTGGGAGGAGAGAATCTCATGCACAAGGGAATGCTGCTAAATGACAAGGTGGCCAGGAAGAAAGCCTGCACACAGGGCTGCAGTTCATGTCCACTGCTAGTTGTTTTTGCAGTACTTGCCAATATTGGCAAAGGCCAGCCCCCAGCACTGCGGGCTTGAATCAGGCCCTGTCCTCTGCTTTAATGGTGTGTACATATATATAGTGAGGCAATCTTCCTCCTGTCTGTGTGAAGGTACTTGGGCCTCCATCTGAGATACACCAGACCCATCACAGATAGCTGTGGTCTCCTCAGGAGATAAATCTTCCATCCAGAAAGGCATTGTTGTACACACCGGCTCTTTGTCAGCAATTGATAGATAATGGCATGTATTGCATGGCAGTAAACAACAAAGGATAAATCTAGACACAGTCAGAGAGGTGTAGAGAACACCTCTGTCATACCTCGTGCAGATTGGCCAGATCACTAGCAGGGAGGTGGATAAAAAAAGATTTATCTATTCCAGAAATACACATGTGAATATATCAGTAGGTATAAGCATAGAGGGCAATATAAGGAGAGAAGAGAAATGAGGATGACAGATATCAGTAGACGTGCAAGAAGCTGAGCAACTAGATTAACTACTGATGGAAGTAAAGTCTGAGCAGATAGGAACAGAATGGATATAACACAAGGAAATCCAGGAATGTTGATTGCAACACTGCAATCCAACCAAGAAGCTTTTGACATAAAACTGAGATGAGGGCTCAGAATAAGCAAGAACAGTTTTTAGACAAAAACAGCATGTAAAACCTTTCACATTGACACCAAGAACAGCCAAAGAATTAACATTTTTCAATATTCCTCTTTTTCTCTATCAAAATGTACCTTCAAAATTTATAGATCGAAGCAGATGATGAAGTAACAGCTCCAAGTTTAATATTCCTTCTGTCTTTAACTACACGCTGAATCAAGTAGGGTGTGCCCCACGCTTTTACCAGTGAGTCTCATCTTTACAGCCTCAGAGATAAAAATGTCTTTCCTTATCAGATGAATTTCAAGAGATATGAGACAAGAGCTCATCTAAAAGATGCACTTTGGATTAGGAAATGAGCAATGGACAGCTTCTAAATGTCAAAGAATCAAAATAAAATAATATATTTTTCCTTTAACCTGTGCTCTGGTAATTAAACAAAGATCTGTCTATTTTTCTTCTTTTAAGCAACTGACTGATAGAGATGAATCAGTTTGTAATTTTCAAGCAGAACTTATTTTTACTGGCTGCAGTATAGGCCCTATCTCCTCAGCCCACTTTAATTTGTCTGGTTACATCAGAAAAAGTAAGATCCATGTTAAGCAGTTTCATATGGTGCACTGTTTCACTGAATTTGTGACACAGACTGATCTTCCACAGAAAAACAGTGTACTGTAGCAAATATAATCTATTTATTCTTAGGACAAAGCTTAGAAAGCAGCCTAATCAAATATAAAATATTTTAGCACAAATTTACTGTGTGCTCATTAAGTAGTAGACTGCACAATTGGTTTTCTCTTTCCTCCCTCACTCTGATATGAACCTTGTGGAGGTTGATCTGACTTTTGTGTGGAGAAAGGTTCTGCACAGATGATTGGAATTTCTGAATTCAGAGTTTAGACTAATTTTAGATCTCAACACAGACAACTGAAATCCTTTATTGCAGTTTAATCAATCCCTTGAAATTTTGGCCTAAGTGATAGTGAGTACTCCACCTCTTGAAGCACTATAAAACTTACTCTTTTCAGAACAAGAGTAGATTTTGGCTGCAGAAATTCTGATGTGAATTCTACATTCTATCCTATACCACCAAAATAAACAACCTCAATAGTCTTTAAAAACCAAGTAACTGTGGATTTAAACTCATAGGTCATCTCAGACCTGTCACTTGCTATTTCAATTGGGAAACAAATTGCTGCATTTGTTTTTCCTTCCTTCAAACTAGCCTACATTATTTTGTCTTGTCTCCTATTTTTCATTCTATGTCCTGAAACAAAACTTTTGAAATCATGAGAAATATTGACACAGAAATCAGAAAATATCACCATTTAACATGACATATGATGGGAGTGGGAAAATTGAACTTCAGTTTCATTTTACATAATCAGTTCCTGAGATCAGATGGTTTCACTGCCCAGCAAGAAATGCCAGCACAATGTGCTCAAATAAAAAGAATAGAAGACCATAAATATTATCTACAGCAAAATGTGTGAAAAAAGATATTGCTTCTTTGCATATCTTGTTCTTGAAAACTGATACTAGAGATATCAGATAGCAAGGTGGAGTACAAATCCAGGCACAAATTGGTTTAATTTTTATCTCTGTGTGTCATAGGTGTAGGGTATGCTGATAGTGCATTGTTAAGATACACCTGCTTCTACTAAATCATCTTTATTTACCCAACTCAATGAAAACCAACCCAGACAACCCAAGAGGAAACAGATATTCAGTAAGTCTCATGAATATGTCCTTAGCCAGTCTGCCGTGGTGGATGTGAACAAAAATTCTTTCCATCACTGGCTTTGCCTGCACTGCAAGATGTCACCCTTCTTGTTCACACAGCCCATGGGATGATCATCCCACATGGCCAAGAGTCACAGAATCACAGAATCATTTAGTTGGAAAAGCCCTCTAAGATCAAGTCCAACTGTGAACCCAGCAATGCCAAGTCCACCATTGATTCCTGAAGAGCAGATATATCCCAGATACTGGGAAAGGTTCTCCTGATTCCTCTTGTGGAAGACACTGCTTCCTTAGGCTTAGCTGTAAACAGAACCATACCCTGGCTATACAATATTAAATTTGTTGATGTGGGGCCAGTTCTCATAACAGTGTGAAGAGTGCTGTTCAATCTGTGTATTAAACAGTTACTACCACCAAGAAGATGGGTGACATACTCATTCCCTTGTCCTACCACCAATAAATCCATCTTTATCCACCCCAGTTCTTGGGGGCCATTTGACCCCTCTTTGTTTGCTCCCCCTGCATCTCTGTCCATGCAACACCTTGAAT
>NW_005054342.1:175962-208030 GCF_000277835.1 Geospiza fortis | reverse complement strand
CCATGTATATGATGACGTACACATCTCAGAGAAGTCATTTTGTCTTCTTTATATCTAATCTAAATGCTTATACTGCAGGCATTCTTATGACTTATAAGTGTTTAATTATCTTATGTAATATTCTACAAAGATTGCAACACAATGTTTCCATCAGATTCCATTGCCATTTCTTCTGGTTTTGCTGACTCAAATGATGGAAGTCTCCTGGGAGTGTCTTTAATTATGTATGATTTTCAATCTGAAGTTCAATTTCTCATGCCCTGTATGGCAACAGCATTTTAATGTCAAAAATAAATTCCTCCTTTTGCTGAATTCTCTCTTCACTGATACTTCACAATTGATACTTTTACACAGTAATCCAATACTCTAATTTAGCGTCTTTCAGGCTTTTATTTACCAAAAGAATCGAGATCTAAACCTTTGTGCACTTTTAACACTACCATCTAGCCCTACTGCATACATGCCCTGACATATCTACTGCAGAAGCCTTCAGTTACACACCAGCTGCCCTCTCCATTTTCTTCTCTAATTGCACCCAACCCTGATTGCCTCTCAGAGCAGGTACCTGCTTCTTTTAGAGTAGTGCATGAGCCCTGCACAAGAGTACAAAAGATTAAACTCCCAGGCTTTGGGGGAAATTTACTTGTAGGGTGGCACAGACAACAGAAAAAACCAGGCAGCTGGCACTTAATGCTCTCATGTTGAGCTAAGGCAAAAAGAATGGGAACAGGTCCATTTCCATCCAATTATGTGTTATGTTTGCAGACCTGTCCTTCAGAGATTTTGCTTTTGTCTTTCATGTTAATTGGCCAAAATAGCATAAATCAGATCTGATCAAAAACACTCAGAGTGCACTAAAAGAGGGAAAGTTGATAGGGGAAGGTTAGTCATGCAAAGGTGTGATACAGTCAGTATGAGCCAAGTTGCTAAAGGCTTAGCCCTCTAAATGGCCAAGTTAAATAAGATACAATTGGTGCTAAGTTAACTTCCAAGAGCTCCCAAGTGTAGGCTCATGAATGCCTGGAGGGACACATTTCCTTCAGTTATGCTGTATTTAACTTGGCAATTTAAATGGCAAAAGTCCTTTCTAACTTGGCTGTTGGTACAAATATCACACCTTTATATGGCTTAACATCTTTTGTAAAGTATAATTTTTTTGTTCATGTTAATTAGATATTGCCATATGTGTGTACATAATAGTCAGAAATATAGACACACACTCACATAAAATACATGCATCTATTAGATATCAATGAAAATTCTCATGGGGTAGGTAAAATTTTCCTACCTCTGGCATGTAACATATACTCAGAGTTTTAGTCTTAAGGAAACTGGTTTTCTTAAAGCAAATTCCTAAGGACCCAGATAGTCCAAGGAGAAAGGGAACTGTAATGAAGGCTTGTAGAAAGAGATCCTGTCTAATTTGACTTGTTACTTCTATTATCTGGCAATTTTGGGGTGGGGGGGATGTGGGGAGGGGAGGGAAGTGTCTAATTAGAATTTCAAATGAATCACCAAATAAAGAGAACTGGATTTTGCAGTGATACACCTTTTCCGGATATCTCAATTAATGAGTGATGGGAGTTACTAAAGATTGAATGAGGTCACACTGCAGTGCCAAGGTGGGCATTGTACAGGTGTTCTCATCACAGGAACCAAATGCAAGTGATTAAGGGTTAAAAGGGCGGTGGGATTAAATTCCTTTTTAGTAAATCCTTCCCTAGCATTGACATGACTGAGGCCAGAAGCTCTCTCTTTTTTACTTCACCTCTTAATTTTTACTGTGATGTGCAATGAACCTCCACTACTATTTGCTGTTTCAGTAACCCAGGTGTTCTTCTCTAGCATAGTGATAAGAAAATAATTGGAAGTAAATTGATCTCTATTGATTTTTCTAGAATGCCAACCTCATTTACCCTCAAATTTTAAACAGTACATTGTTAATCTTGTGAGCTTAAATTAAAGCACTTCAACCCTCTGATTTCTAAAGGAGCACTTTTCTCTCCTAACAGTCATCCTTTTCAGATAATACAAATTAAATTTTTTGTTTGTTTTACTATGCATTGATTTAAATGAAGGAGATACAAGGGAGGAGACATGGATTTACAGGCTGAGAAGGTATGTTTTCTGGGAGAAATCAGATTTGTTTGGGCACCTTTGGTCTGGAAAATATTTGTTCCCATGATGAACTATTCCCCTGTTATTTATCATGTTTGAAAGTTAAATTTCACTTCCCCACCTTCTCTCAACAAAAGTATTGAAGTTAGAAGGCAGATTACAGGTTGATGACTGCCACAGGCTGTAAAAGAAACTGATTTGAAATGAGATGCCTTGTTAGTGCTCCAGTTGTAGTCACTTCTATTTAACCACTGCATTCTTCAAAATAGGCTAGGAAAGCATCATCTCAAAATGGCTTTTTCAGTGACATGTTTTAGGGTTGGGGCATTTCAAAAAGCTTTGTCAATGACATGTTTTAGGGCTGGGGTAGTTCAAAAAGCATGTCATATTTGGGTGATATCACAGCCTACAAACAGTAGACTGGGCAGTTTGGGCTTCTAGTCTTGCTGAAGACATCAAAAGAAAGTAAGCAAATAAATCTGTTAAGACAAGGTACAGGATTTCATTACCTTTCATTGTGTTTTATTGCATTGTCCATATCATCAGTTATAATCCTTGCTATCAGTGGAATGTCCAATTACAGGAAGCTTCAGATACCAATTATTTGTTTAGGTGGGCCATTGCAGTTACCTAATGCACAGTATTTTAAATAGATACATGTATTTCAAATAGCACATAATATCCCCATTTGATATTTAAGCAGTCATCACTGTTCCAAAACCATAATTCTTTACAAAGCAGCTGATGTTGCAACATCGTCCACGATGTTTATGCACAGACAAATAGACATTAGGAAAATGGTTTGAAGGACAGTTTAGGAGCTGGGTTCAATTTACTGCTTAGTCAAGTGGTTTTGGGACAACCTGGCAAGATATTTAGGACTACACCCAACAAACAAATGACAGGGTTCAGGGACATGATCATGCCAAGCTCACTGCCTAAACTCCACATGTGACACAGAGGGAGAGGAAGGCAGTAGAAAGAGAGATTCACAGCAGCAGTTTCTGGAGCCAGGAAGGAAGCGGCAGTTTAGCATAAGAGAGTAAGCCTCAAATCAGTGAAGAAATTAACATACCCAAAGTTATTGAAATGAGGAAATAAGACTCTCAGACACAGATATCAGCCTCTTCAAAGTTATGTAATTGGATGTTAATGTACCCTACTTCAAAACATAGCTGAAAGAGGGGATGGTACCACTGCCATTTGTCTTTTGCACAATAAGTGAAATAATATTTTCTTGTAGTATTTCTTTCAATTTGATTAAATCAGTGGAGGAAAAGGAATAAATAACAAACATTCCAAATAGTGCTTTGTGTTTTTCTTTTCTACAGCACAAAATTATAGTGATAATTTATAAATATTCTGCCTTTTTCACTAAGGTTTTGTGTGTAACACGTCACAGCTGGGGAACTGTAATTTATGTATCGTGTTTATGAGTGATCCATACTCAATCTTTTTATGACTTAGGGTACTGAATGTTACAATTTAAGATAACATTAAGGCTCTAATTGACTCCTGTGTGGAAAACCAGTAGCATAAGTTTCCTTGAAACTAGTTGAGGAAATTTTACTATATTATATTTACTTAAAACTGATGAAACTTTACTACTCATCTTTCACTTTTTAAAATCTTACTTTGTAAGTTAAAATAAAAACAAATTTCATTGTTGAAAAAAAATTAGGTATAGAAGGTATTATCTACACTGCTGAAGAACTCTAATGAGTGTCCCTCATTCATTAAGAACCCCCAAAATTAGTAACACACAGCTTGGGGAACAAGGAGGTAGTAAGAAACAGCAAATTCATAAAACAAAACAAAAAAAAAGTCAACCTGTGGAGTTTCTTAGGTTTCGTGAATCCAACACTTATTTTTTCTAATCCTCCATGCTGTCTTCTTTTAGGCTAAATTATCCTCTATGTGATTCAGCAAAAATGGGTAAATGTGAACTCTAGATAGGCAAGCTAAGTTATCTGAAGCTGTCTAGAGCTATCTAGAAAAAAATTAGGTCCTCCTACATGATTTTGCTCTGTCTTGCAGAAAGGGATTATGAACATGGATGGTGCTTTGATCTACTCAATTGAGTAAGAGGTGAAATAGAGATGGTTCTTCCTTTTTGACATTCACTTGTCATGAATGGGCAGACAGACAATACAGATGTATAACTGGTGTGAAGCACAGTATTCTCCATAATAATCACTGGGCATTGCTTTCATTTATACCAACTACATCATAAAGCAACCATAGCCAAAGAACGGTTCTGAAGGGATGACTTGTAGCATCCCTAAATATCTTCAAGATATGGAAGATGTGTTAAAGCAGAGAGCAGTGCCCTTGCATGTGTCAAATTCAAACACTGGTGATACTTCACATCAAATGGTAACAGCCATGAAGCATGGAGAGAGCCATCTGTTTCCCATACTTGAAAGAGGTGTTGAAAAGAAAGCTTTTTTTTTTTCATTTAGCTAAGATTATGACTTTCATGAGGCCAGAGTGTATGCTGAAAACAAGCAAAAACAAGATGCCCTGTCCTTGGAAATGTGATAATTTGAACTCATATTACTTTAATGTGACTGGAGGAAATATAATATAGGAGGTGAGATAAACCTCCTGAGTGCTATAGTTTTATATCAGAAAATTAGGTGTGGGCCCTGTTGTTAATCTCTAGATCCTCACCATCCAGTGTTTGTTGGAAATGTGCAGCTTGGAGCATTGCCATGGTCCTGTGGTGACAGTGAGAGACTGCTGATGCCAGGCCACGAAGGAGTGCTAGAAATAACACCTGCTCTCCTTCAGATGGAGATAACTCTGTGAGAAAACTGTGACAGCTGTTAGAGATATGGGACACAGCTCTGATGGATAAGAGCATTCAGAGGGCAAAATTTGCTCTAGCAGTTCTGAGAGCACTTGATAACTTCCATAGCACAGTATGGCAGGAGATCAAAGGCAAGTATCTTCCAGAAGTCCTTTTCTGTCAACAATGTACTTGGATGGTTTCAGCTTTCTGCAAAGAAACTGAAAATAAAACAGAACCTAAATTATCTGCTCCCATTGCTTGGCAAAGGTCCCCATGAGAGATTCCCATGGACCTGAAGTAAAAGTTTGCTCTACTATACTGCCTCCCTAAAAGAAAGGCATCAAGTCAGCATTGGTGGTATTCTTTTTTTAATATTAGAAATATATGTATATTTTAAAGTGTCTTACAAAAAATACTCACAAAGAGAGTTAAAAAAAAAAACAAACAAACCAAAGGGTTGTTAGGGGCAACAGATCTTTTGGGGGCACTTAACACAATTACAATATCAGGGATACTTGTACATACTTAAAAAACAATCCTTGTGCAGCTTACATGTGGAAAGAAGAAACTTCTTTATGCAGCCATTTCTAGACCTCTGTGACCAAGTCAACATGTCATTAGTATCAGTATGTTTCTGTACAGCCACTTTTCCCAGTTTTATGTATAGAGAAAAGTTTGCTGTCTTCAGCAACCCTGAAGACCTTTGTGGCTTCAAAATGAGTAGAGGATAAGGCAATACTTTCATGAAACATCTTTTCAGTTTCTAAAAGAAAGAACATTTTTCAAAGAACCATATTCTAGCAGTAATGGGAAAACACCTTTGCTATTTCCTAAGTATTGACAGATCATGGCTTAATGTAAACATCTGTATAGAATATACTGTGGACATCAGCTGGGAAACTTCCTTTTTTTTATCCCTTTTGTAGGAAATTAATATCTAATCTGGTAAACTCTGAGGTTAAGGACATCAGAAAGCATGTTAAACATTAAGCATCTGATGACGTTTGAAAACCACGGTCACTAGTAAAAGCTATAAAAGGATTCCATAAAACCACAGTTTAAAGGAAACTTGAGTCAAAGCCAGGTGAAGAAACAAAGGCACTCATAATTATTGCTTGTTAAAGCAAAGTTTGGTTTCAAAAGAAAAATAATTATTTAACATTAAGGAATTATATTTTCACACGTTTCCTACCTAGTCATCCACTGTCAGGCAGCTTGCAGAGATATTTTCCCCTGTGACTTCCTATGTTCCTGCAAAACACAGGTATTCCACAGCATACTATTCAATCATTACCCTAACAGGCTTCAACACAACCATTTTTTCATTGTTTCAGACACAAAGAAATGAACAATCATACAAAGAAGATGATGGTGGTGTCCTAAGACCACATGGCCCATCAGATACCCAAAGCTAAGCCCAAGGCATGGTGGATGAGAGAAGCACACCCTGGGTAGGGTGAGCCTTGAGGCACAGGGCCATGAGTCACTGGGCACCACATGGCCTGGAGTGTGCACCACCCGACGAGACCAATGCAGATGGAGCTACAGAAACTGCAAAACATAATGCTGGCTGTCTACATATCTCTCTAAATATAATACTTGGAATTTATTGCCCAATAAACCCTGACCAAAAGGTTACTGTTTGAAGGACAACTTTGCAAAAAGAATACCTGCATCAGATACAAGTTTTCTTTTCAGTATTTTCTTCTTGTTTATGTTGCAGGATTTTATAAAGTAAAGGAATGTTTTCACTGTAGCCCCTAACATAAAAATAAAGACCTTTATAAGATTCTCACACAGCTAGTATGAATTCTTACTCTTGTTTTTTACTAATTAGTTCATTATAATGATGGCCATTCCTCCCAGTTTGTGCCTCTTATGTTGAAGACAGAATTAAGGCAGGCAGGCTGCAGAGATCCTGCTGTGATAATTGTTCACCACCCATGGAGCTGTGTTGAATCCTATCTCAGGTGGCATTCACTGTATCCTATAGCAATTCAGTTATATGGTTGTGTTTTTTCATGGTGTTTCACATCTACAAATAGCACATGGGACAAAAGAAATTCAGGATCTGTTGATTATGTGGAAAATCTAGACAGCATACTTTTAGGGGCGAAAAAAGAAAGAAAAAAAATTCAGCAAGAAAGGTTTCTGTGAGGACAGAAGCAACAAAAGGCTGTCTAAGGAGACTGAGATTTCCATGCTTTAACTGCAGAAACTATGCACCATGTAGTCACTCACCCTATTCAATCCCCAGTGGGATAGGGAGGAGAATCAGGGAAAAAAGGCAAGGCCCATAAGTTAAGAACAGTTTAGTAATTGAAATAAAATAAAATACAATAATAAGGCTAGAAGAAGATTAATAATATGAAGAAGAAGAATATTGAAAAGAGAGACAACAAAGGAGAGAGGGAGGACTAAAACCCAAGAGAAACAAGAGAACAAGAGATGCACAACACAGCTGCTCACCATCCCTGACCGATGTCCACCCCATCCACTAGCAGCTCCTGACTATCTCCCCTCAGTTTATATAACAAGAATGACATTCTATTGTAAGGAGTATCCCCTTTTCCAGTTTGGATCAGCTGTTCTAGCCGTGCTCCCTCCTGGCTCCTTGTTCATATCCTCACTATCAGAGTATGGGAAACTGAAAAGCCCTTGATTTGGTATAAGGACTACTGAGCAAATAACAAAACATCAGCTTATTGTCAACATTATTCTTATACTAAATACAAAAAAACAACACTGTACCAGCTAGTAGGAATAAAATTATCTCTATCCCAGTTCAGTTAAAACCAGGACAGAGAGGTAACAAAGAGAAACATGAAATCCTCAATCCCTTTTTTATTTCAGTTTTCACTGATAAGAGCCCAAGAGCTACAGGCTAGTTAGCCTTACCTCAGGCCCTGAGAGCATGGACTAAATGTGTTTAGGAGCCTTCTCCAGTCACATAAAAGATAAGATGACTGCAAACAATCAACATTAATTTACCAAGGTCAAATCATGCCTGATCGACCTGCCTTTTTTTCTGTGATGAGATGGCTGGCACTGTTATAAGGGAAAGGGGAGTATTATGCCACACACTTTGACTTTATCAAGGCCATTGACACAGTGTTTACAGTCTCTGTATCACCAAATTGGCAAGACATGGGCTGGATGAGTGAACAATAATGTGGGTGGGAAGTTGGCTGGACCACTGGCCTCAAGGAGTTGTCATCAGTGGTGCAAATTTCAGCTGGCAGCAAGTTAATAAGGACATCCATCAGGGATGAATTCTGGGGCCAGTGCTGTTTAGTGTCTCCATTAACATTGTGGGCAGCAGCATACTCTCTGCAAGTTTGTGGATGACACCAAATAAATTGCTATTCAGAGAGATCCTAGACAAGCTGGAGAAATGGGCTGTCAGCAAAACTTTTAATATTTTTATAAATGATCTGGATTCAGGACTAGAATGCAAATTAGGTAAGTTTGCTGATGATACTAAATCGGGAGTGAGTGGAGCTCCCTTGAGGGTAGAGAGTCCTTACAGAGAGATCTAGATATACTCTGGATAAAGAGCTGGCCAGTCACCAAACGTGAAATTTAACAAGAGCAAGTGGCAGATTCAGCATCTGGGATAGGTGTTATCTTGGTTACATGTACAAATAAGGGAATCACAGGCTGGGAAGCAGCCCTGTGGAATGACATCTGGAGGTTTGGGTTGACAGCAAGTTGAATATGAGTCAGCAGTTCCCTGGCAACCAAAACAGCCTTATGTAACCAGAGGTGCACCAGGTACAGCATCACCAGCCCACCAAGGGAGGTGCTTGCTCCACTCTGTGGGCACAGCACAGCCCCACCTTGAGTCCTATGCTCAGTTTGGGGCACCTCAACATGAGCAGTACATCAAATTATGAGAGCACCCAGAGGTGTGCAAACCAGCTGGTGAAAGGCCTCGAGGGCAAGACTTGTGAGAAGTGGCTGAGGTGACTCGGCTCATTCAGCCTGGAGAAGAGAAGGCTGAGGGGGGACCTCATCACAGCCAGCAGCTTCCTCAGAGGGGGCAGTGGAGGGCAGGTGCTGATCTCTCTGCTGACCAGTGATAGGACACAAGGAAATGGGATGAAGCATGGGGAGTTCAGACTGGACATTAGGGAAAGGTTCTTCACTGAGAGGGTGACTGGCCACTGGAACAATTCCCCAGGGAAGTGGTCATGGCTCCAAGCCTGTCAGAGACCGAGGAGAGTCTGGGCAATGCTCTTAGTCAAATGGGTTAGCTTTAGGCAGTCCTGTGAGGAGCAGGGAGTTGGACTCCATGATGCTTATGTGCCCATTCCAACTGAAGAAATTCTATGACAAACAAATTCAGTCCTGCATCTCGAATGGCAACATGAGATAGTACAGGCTGCAGGGCACCCATTTAGGAAGCAGGTCTGCAGAAATCAACTTCAGGGGCCTGATGGACAAGTGAAAAAAGCATCAGCAACAAAGACCATCAGTATCTTGGCTGTAAAAGAGCAGACAACAGATCTAAGGAAGGACTTTTTTGGTACTTTTGAAACTGCCTTTGAAATGCTATATTCCAAGGTGCCACCACGGCAAGAAGGAGAAGGACATACTGGAGCAAGTCCAATGCACTTTGTGATTAAAGGGAGGGAGGGATGATTGTTGTCTCACTGCCCCTAATTACTATCCCTGAACACATAAGCTGTAGGAGAGGAAGGCACGAGAATTCATCTACTGAAAGTACCTGAGGTGAGGTGCATTTACTGAATTTTTCAGTGGAAAAGCATGGAGACACAGTCTGAAGCATGATTCAAGGCAGAAATCTTTTATCAGAACCTGAGGTACATGGGACAGCCCCTTGTGCTCCCACTGCCTATACAAGCCAAGGGATTTCAGCACATAAGATAGTGGTAACCTCCCTGAACCTTCATTCTTTTTTCTTAACTTTCAAGAAAAAGTGCACAATTAAGTTTCATCACAGTTTAGCAGCTTTTGGGTTATGCAGGACGTTGTGCTTCTGCTGTGACACCTGTGTGAGATTTAGGAAGTTTCACAGTCAGTATTATTTGTCTGGAATGAGACATGTTTTTGGTAGGCAGCCTTGTGCTGCAGTGCTGGTGTCAGAATTCCAGTGGAAAGGGTTCCCCCACTTGTGATTACCTGAATAGCTGAAGGTCTTACACAATTAAACTAGGGGTATTTGAAATATAGAGACTCCATGTCTTTGATTTATCCTCTACTATGAGCCTGAGCCACAGAAACTCTGCTAGACACAGCTGACATTGCTGTCAGAGCAAGGAAGTTGTAATAGGAGACATGGTCATACTTTAAATATTTTATTTATTGTCATTAATTTATTCTATTTTATATCAATATTTCAATGTGTTTTGCTACAGAGCATCATTATAATTTTTTTGTTGTTGTTGTTTACAATGTGATTTAAAGATCCCCATATCCACTAAACTTTTATGCATTTAATTCTGTGTTGGATACATCAGAAATGGGGACTTAAACAGCACCTACTCTGTCCTGTATTTCTCATGGTGACAAGTAGTCAGGCTTTGCTCTCCATGCACATTCAGTATCCCTGGACTGCCAGTGTCTAAAACAGACTTATATTGACACTCCAGGTGTTTTCTACCTGGTTAACTCAACAGCATGGCAAGTGTCAGGACTCAATGCAGAACTCCCAGAGGATGCTGATTGTCTCATAGAGACACTTGCAAGGGAATTTAGTCTCTCCATTCCTCACCTGTCAAAAATACTGTTCTCATTCCCCTTTGCACTCAGTCAAGTTCCTTGTTCAGCTACAAATGCATGCAATTGCTACTGCTGCAGTGTTATTGGTGCAAAGCCTAAGGGATGGGAGGTGGAGAGCTTACATATCAGTAATCACTCCTAATGTCTGCACAAGTGTGGAGCTGGGAGCATATTAAGGAAAATTAAGAAGCTGAACCTCCATCTGTTTGAAAATACATATTTAAAATTAAGGTTGTTAAAATAATAAGCCGCTTTTGCATTAAATAAATTTAATTTAACCTTTTCCTTTCCTTGAAGACTTGACGATTTGAAGTTTAGCCTAATCAGTACATTAAAATTATGATGTGCTGAAGTGTTTCTGAGTCCAAAGGCCTATCATCAGAGACATCAAGAGCTCTGAGCTTTTTCAAAATCACCTGTAACTTGATCATATGCAGGACAGACATCTTTCATTCTTAATCTCCCTAAAATGTATTTGCTATAAAAAAAGGACACATCCTCATCTTAAAGGCATCCTTAGCACATCAGTGTACCTAGAAAGCGTGCATATGTTCAGTCAACAGAAATCATTCCGTTCCCTTCTGCCAAATTTATTGATGACCCTTGACCAGTGACAAACCAATAAAACTATTCTATGAACTGTGTAAGTAAATTCCTAGGAACAAAAATGTAAAATATAAACATACTTTATTGTATGTTATAAAACTAGTGAGAAAGACTTTACTGAACTACTGGAGCTTATCACAATCTTATCTGCTTAGAGAATCAGCTGGCATGGCTTTCTCTTAGAACAGCAACAAAAAGCACTGACAAGCACAGAAATAAATTCTTCTCTAGATGAAGAATTTGCTTTATAAATCTGTAGAAAACTCAAATTTTTGAGACCTGAATATCTGAAATCAAGGGCTCACATAAATACATAAGCCTGCCTGAATAAGTGGCTTGGTTTTTAACTGATAATGAGCATCCACTTACTTCCTTTTGTTTCTTTGAGCAAAAATTCAACACATACCATGAAATTTGGTGCACCATGCACATATTTGGTGCACATATAAGGTACCTGAAAATCAGACCACTAACACTTAGAAACATAAACTTTTGCCCAGAGACAGCAAAATCATCTTTCACAGGTAGATACTATAATTTCTATCATAATGTTAATAGTATGCAGGCTATGAATGGTGATGCTACAAATTCCTCTCTATAAAGGAATACTTCCAACTTTCCTTCTGTTAACTTGTCTTATAAAAATTTCACAAGTTTCTTTTTTCTTTAAACTTATTCCAAGATAAGTCACATATAGAAGACATCATCATCTTTTTTCTATCACAACTGTTGTATTTTGGGAGTTTGTTTCTGTGGGTTTTTTAACGGCAATCAAATGAATCAGTACCCAAGATGAAGAAGATGTAAAAATGAAAACCTTTTGGTTTGGTTTTTTTTTTTTCACATATGATATCCAGGTAAAGAATTCCAACAGTTCTTGTTTTCAGTAAGAAATTTCTGTTTCATCAATTATTAGAAAATTTGTCATCACTTACTCTCAAACAAATACTATGGCTTTCTTACAACACTGCTATTTTCTCCTTTACCACACTCCCCATGCAGCTGACTGTGCATTTCCCACACAAAGCTGTGCTGGAATGTCCAGGATCTTTTATTCCCAGCAACCATGGGGACAGTTTGTCACCTTTGCCAAACCATTCTCTCTGAATTCAAGAAAAAGAGAGACAATGACACTGCTGGCAGTGTTCAAGTGTTTACACTTCCTTCTACAGGAGTGTCCCCTTCCCTTCCACTATAATTAGTAAGGCTATAGCATATAGACTTAAGGTAGAGGAAACAGAGATTTTGTTTTTTAGGAGGTGCCAGCACATTCATTTTCAAAGCTCATATTTTCTCCCTTTTTCAAAAAGAAATGACTGGGCAGCATTTTTGTCAAAGGTTTTTCCTGACCCACTCTTCTTTTTATAACTTCTACAGTGCTAATTGTCTCTGTGTCACAAGGCTTTCAAGGTGTCAGTACTGAAGTTTTTATCTTTCTGCCCATAAGCCTTAAAACTGGTGATCCTAATAAATCATCCTGAATTGTGCTGCAGTACTCTCACAATGCTATATATAGTTCTTTTGAAACTTAAAGAACATTTTTTAAGTCAAGTTCATTGTACTGAGTTGTTTAAAAACCAGTTTAGCTTTTCACACCGTAACCTTGAAACAAGTCCAAATAATACTTTATTTAAAATAATCTCCCAAATCAATTACCTAACTATTACAAATACACCACAGATTTCATACCAAGTGCAATGTAATGTAAAATGTTCAAGTATTATTTTTTAATGCAATATGTTCCAATCTATAGCAGTTTGAAGATACAGAGTGGTTCAAGTACATCACTCTTGAACTATGAACAAAGAGAATTCCAAAATCATTTAATTCATTTCTATATTTTTGCTATTTTATTTCTTTTTAAAAAATTATCAATTTGAATCATTTATATATTGCAAGAGTAAAATATCTTTGTCCTTCAGATGAAAATAGGAGTTATGTTTTCTGATCACAGAAATCTTAACACTTTACATAGAATCTTCTCATTTTGCCCATGTAGTCAAGAAAAAGTTGTTACACTTGAAAACCTGAGGGATTTTTCTGGTGGTCATTCATCTTGAGTATTGCCTTTATGTTTTGACACAAGGAGCTCAATTTTTTTTCCAACTGAAGACTTTCAAAATAATTTTTAGAAATTCATATTACTTGTGTCTTACATTCTTCAAATCACTTTTCACAGCTCTGGAAATTTGCCATTAAGAAGTATCTTTGAAATTCTGTGTCCACCCCAGGAATCATCATGTCTAGTCTGCATTTCTTATTTAATGAAGCAACCTTTTTTGATTCCTAGAAGGTTAGAGATGTTTTTCAATAGTTGGTCCAATTTTAATTGTGGTCTTTTTCTACACTAGCTCTTCCTTCATGTCACTTTTTGCCTATGGATAGTGTAAAAACAAACACATGAAAAAACTATAGAAGTAGAAACAAGCACCAAATAATTCCCATAAATTATTCAAGTCTAAATCCAGTGTTCTTCTGCCACTAAAAACTTTTCCCTCTCAACTACTGGCACTAAGATGGTACACTGTCAACCTGAAAATCACTAGTAATTTAAAAAAATACACTGTTCATCTATAAACAGGCATTTACACATGTAAATATAAGTTGAATCCTCAAACAGCAACAAATAAAAACATCAATTTATACAATGTGGATAACAGAGTTAAAATTTCTGCCACTGGGTCTAAAACAAAACAAAAACAACAACAAAAACTAAACAAAACAAAAAAATCTACTACTGAAAGGGAGAAGTCTGACACTTGTTCCTCTCAGAGTGAAAGTTTTTGTCTGAAAGGAAGGCCACCACAACATTCCTGCAAGGATGGATGGAAGCTGGTGCTAGCTCTGGGCAGAGCCAGGGTAGGCTGCCGGACAGCTGCCCCCACCAACCAACCTGTGCCTCCTGGGGTCTCTGCGCCCCTGTCCATCCCATTCAGAGGGATCACACCAGGCATTTGAGCTGGAACTCTGTGAAAGGATGGAGAGGAAAGTTCCAGGGGACTTCAGTGTGAGGGGCAGCCACAGCCTCACAGCACAAAGGGCAGGGGATGCCTTCAGAGCCTGCTGTCACACAAGAACCCACCAGACATTTCAGAGTGAACCTCTTATTGTGAGTAGCATTTTTAATGGGGTTTTTTATGTTGTAGTAGCATTTCAAAAGAAGCAAAATCATCAATTGCCACATTCCCACACTCTAGACTAGAGGACAAACTGTATGTGTGTGAATCAGCACACTGCTGACCTATTACTACATTTAAACATTTCAGATTCTATAATTCCCAGTCTAGCAGAAACTTTCCTCTCTCTCTAGCATGTTCTGGCACTCTTCCACTTGTGTGTCTTCTTCCATGCATTGAAATTTGCTGATGCCATATCAGGAGAGATTGGAAGATGTTTGCCTATGACTCAGCGCACAAGGTTGCCTTTCCCATAAACCTTCCCCTTCCCTGTACTTTTCTGAAGCTGACCTCCTTAACTAGTAGTGAAGCTGACAGATATGAAACTTAGAAGAAAGTTCTAGAACTAAATATTTTCACTTGATAATAATTTTGTGAAAATATATTCACTTTCAAATGAAATATAAAAGGATTAAAAGACTAACTTTACTAGTACTATTAGTATATACATTTGTGCCAAAAAAAGGAAAATTGAATAGTAGTCTTAATGTAGAGAAAGCATGCCAGACTGACTCTTGACCTCCTACTGGTATGAGAGAGAAGCCTCTGTAACTGATAAAACTAAAACCTTCATCTGCTATGCTTCTGCCTCACAGTAACTGTAGCAGTTTACATCATCCCCCAAAATATTCCACAAGACAGAGATGGATCTTTTGATGTATCCATCTAACTTTCTACAAAAACAGAAGGAAAGGCAATTGCAAAGGTTGTAGTTTTACTGAGTATATATTGTCACTCCTTTTAAAACATGTACAGGGATGCATGAAACATCAGATACAAGCAAAACAGACATGGTACAAACATTTGTCTTGTCATTCTGGAAAATCATAGACCAACAGTGAACGTGCTGGAGAGCTTTCCCACCACCTGCTTTTGGGCACTCAATATTTCAAACAAGCCTGTTTTTTCTAAGTTCCCTTTATACATGAGGGGATAAAATTATTAAATTTATAATGCAATAAAATTATCACCACATGGAAACTCATCCAGCTTCATTCCAGAGCCCCAGTCAGTGGGAGCAATACCTGCATTGCTGACTGCCACAGGCTTTACTTTTGTTCATGCTGAGTGTCCCTCCTGCGGAAGAAACAAGCCATGGCAAGATACCACAAGACAGGTGTATTTCTGTATGCAGCCTCAGAGGACTCAAAATTATATTTCTGCTTTCAATCACTCCCTAGCCTCTCTATCTAAAGGGAGTCTATATTTAGACTAAGAGGGAAACTACTTAAGCTAGACTACCTAAAGTTTCACCACCCAAAGTTAGAACTCTCCCTGAGCTTCAAGAAAGGGTTTCAGAGCCCAGTCAGAAAATACAGAGAGAAAGTATAGAATTAATTTGAAGCTTCATTTCACAGAATAATTATTTACTTATTTCTTCATCCTCTCATGGATGCATGGAGAACAAAAAAAATTTTGGGATAAATTTCTTTCGTTCACTTTAAGGATATGTTGTCAAGCTAATCATTACACAAGTTTCAGCAATACTGCCTGCCCTGCACTATCCTGATTTCATCAACTGTTAACTCTATAAAAACAAAGCAGGATAAAGTACAAGATATTCACTGATAAATGCATAGCGAAATAAAATAGTCCTATAGCTACTGTTCATTGGAATTTAGAGGTCAGAATTGTCCAAGGTTTACATTCTCAGATACATTACAAGCATTGCCTTTGACACAAAGTTCACATACAAAGACTGTATCTGTCTGTACTATTCACAGTGGTGAGAAGCTAAAAGGAATGTGAAACTTAATTTACCTTCACTGTGTATCTCATGGTTACAAACACAGCACCACAGTGCCATAGCCTCATCAAAAAGTGCTTCAAATGGGCTTCTTCAAAAGAACAGTCCTATGTCATTTGTTGGCTTTCATACCCATGAGCTCTGGAACTTGATGCATGAGCCCCTGGGAGAAAAACTAACATTTGTTGTGTGTATTTTTTTAGGCACAGCATCAGCTACTTGATATTACATACTCACAGCTAACTCAGGATAAGCGTTCAGGACTAACAGGTTTGCGTACAAAACAGTGATGATTAATATCCTGTAAGATTTAGCCATTATTGAGAAGTATGATGTTAAGCAATTAATTTAGTGAAGTTAAATTTTAATGTTTAAAGCTGACCTAATTTTTCAGCCTTCCAAACATTCTTATTGCAGTGATCATTAATTTCCTAATGAGGAAATTGTTCATTTGCAGTGTTGCCTGGCTTTATCCCATACCTTGAAGTAGGCAGAATTGTTACAATTAAATTAAATGAAGCAGATCCAGAGTAAGTTCCCTACCTAATATGTTTGGAAATAGTCACTTTTCCTTCACTTTAGCCATCTTCTATCTTTCTCTCACATACTAATTCTCATACATCTTTTTTCCCACCATTGGAAAAAATGATCTTACAATCTTTTTCTCTCATTGAAGCAAAAGAATTTCTCTATTTCTCTTTTATTTTTGTTGTGAATTTATATATATATTCTTTATGAAAGGCTAAAGAGAAGCCACCCATACAGGTGACTATGTTGATGACTTTTACTTAGCCAGAGATCCCATAGAAACATGGGGTTGGAGTGCAAGCACCAGCCAAGATGTCTAAAACAGCAGAGATGAATTACGCTGTGAAAGTGGGGATTTCTCTTCATTAACTGGAAAAAGAATTCAGGCACTTAACTTTGAGGTGATTCAAGCTGGCAAAACAAGTGCTGCCGGGAGCAAAGAACTGATGAACATTGCTTCATAATGCTGCCAGGAGTTCAAGGCCACTGTTTAAGTGCAGGATAATGCAGGAACCAGAGTTGCACACACTTATGATGGATCTCTTCATTTTGTTATCAAATTTCTTCCTTCTGGGAAATACTGGACACTTGAGCTTTAGAATCCTCACATAATTAATGCTGGAAAATACAACACATTGAGACTGACAGATTTCATGGGACTGGTGATAAACAGCATGAAACAAAATTATTTCCTATTAGCTGAAAACATCCTGATGTCCTGTATGCAACAAAAATTGACTAAGCCATATGATATTTTTATCATTTCTTGAGAAATGCATCTGAATTGTTTTGAGACCCCTCTGTTTTCATTACAAAGACATGTGTGTATTGTTACAAAAAACGCATGTCTTTGTAGCAGAAGAATCCAAACCTCCTGAATAGGGCTGTATATTGCCTCCTCTAATTATATTCTCTTAGCTTGCCACAAACCCACACTTCACTTGACTTGAGAAACAAAGAAGTCTCAGTAATTCTCAGTCATATTTTTTTTCCCTCTAAAGATGTAGAAATGCATATCCAGCTCAGGAAATCAGTAATCAGTATAGCATTTGGGTACTTGAAAAACAGTAAGGCAGGTAAACTAATTTCTCTTTTTCTCCTTCAGCAGCATAAAGACAGCAAATCTGGTATATGGTTTCCATTGAAATGCTAAATCATCACATATTTCATGACCTTCAACTCTGCATAAAGTATGCTCTATAAAACAAGTTTTTGCTGATACACACGTCTTGAAGTGTCATGAAATGAAAATCTACACTGTATGCTCAGTTCTCTCCTCAAGGAAAATGACAAATTTGAATGCACTAAGGGACAACACTGGGATGGTGCAACATTTATCTATTTAAAGTAGACTCAGAACAGCAAAGTTACATGTATGCTTACCTCAGCAGAAAATGCAGGGCCAGAAGCAAATAACTTTTGGGACAGATCAAAAGCACCTAGAGCAATAAATGTTGCCATAATATACTTTCTCTGAAAAATGAGGATTCAGACACAGATTCACCCTTACCTGATGTTTCCAATGTCTACAGTCTGCATCTAAGTTAGTCGTCCCAAGTGCCTGGTTAGAGGGTGTACTTTCAGATACTGTTTGTCCATTCTACATTTAACTTCATTTTTAGGATGGGAGGTGATGGTTTCTCCCTTGTTTAGACTGGAGATGTGTGTTCTTCCCTGTGCCCTATAAAGAAAGTTGACCTGAGGAACCCATCCAAAGATGTTTCTGTATTACACACACACACCTGATCCCTTACTGCTGCTGAATTTAGGTTACCCTGCACGTTGTGATTTGTCATTCTTGCCTTCTCCCAGGCAGTACTCTTGAAACTAGGGAGGCACAGAGAGAGCAGGAACTTGGGAAGATATTTCATCTTGGGTCGTGGGTGACAATTTGCCAGTGACACAGTCTGTCATGCAGAGCAGTTTACAGGGTCACAAATATCAGCTTCTCATACTGCCCTCCAAGGACAGTGGAAGACCTGGAGCTCAGTGATGCCTCCCACACAAACTGAATTTCAGAATAACCATAAAAACCCTCTTTGGTGTTACCACAGTGCTAAAATTAGTGCTGAGTTTCATGTTAATATATAAATATTTATAAACACTTCATCAGAATTTTTGTCCCATGGGAAATTTTCTTTAAGTGGCTTTTAGGTCACTTTTAAATACAGTCCCACATTTTGAGGGCTGTCTAATATTGCAAACACATTAGCAAACTGAGTGCTGTCTCTTCCACTGGGACTAGGTGAGAATTAATCTATTAATGCACAATACACAAAGCCAAATTTAACTTCTAATTTGCCTTGTTCCTTAACATAAGAACCAGGTAGGAAAAAACCACTTTGGAAGTGCCTGCTAATTGATGCATTTTATGCTCACCAACAAAAGCAAGAGCACATAGAGCAAAGGACTGGCTGGTTTCTGGAATTAGTGCCAACACTTCAGAGCTTCCAAGTTCTAAGAGTTGTTTTATAGACGTGAAGTTCATGACTTACCTCCCTCCTAGGTACTTGCTGCTACTGGTCCTGCTTACTGGTACTACTAGTAGTACTAGTGCCTAGGTACTACTTGCTGCAGGTGACAACTGCAGAAAACCAAGGGAGGTAACAACTTTACCCAAATCAGTGAGATGAAAAATAAGAGGCATTTTGCAAAAGCAGAAATTGCTCTGAGGAGAATCTGGGAAAGGTCTGATCATCATATAATATTGTTAAGTCGGCAGAATATTTTGTTAAGTCTGGAGATTTTATCTGGGAGTTCTGTTTTCTTTGGGCACAGGCTCCACTATCAGGCTATTGCCTATAGAGCTTGTCTTTGTGAGGGTGACATCAAAGCTAAGCCTTAGACAAGAAAGTATGGCTTGCTGGAATGAAATTTCTAACATATGAAAAAATGAGACAGAGGAAAGGATTCCTCAGCAGTCATTCCCCTTTTACACACTCCAAGTAGCCTTTTTTGCCACTCACCTTTTTTTTTCATGTTTTTGCTTGGCTTTTTGTTTGGAGGTGTTTTCTAATTTAATGAAGAGACTATGAACTGAAGCATCTGTCTGCATTTTGCTAGTGTTACTGTGTCTAGAGTCCCAAGAGGGAAGGGAGTGCCAAAACTTAATTTGTGCAAGTTCATTAGCCCAAGGTTTTTTCCCCTCTTGTGTGCACAGTACTGACCTTTCCCAGAAGCTGCTTTGACTTGTGCCTGGCCTGTTGTCACTACCTCCTTGATTCTCTAGTTTTTCATGCTGTGGATGTGTTTTTCGTCGCATTTCTGGCACCAGCAGCAGACTCACGCCCTGCATTAAATTCACAAGCAGCATCTTAGCATTCAGAAAGGTAAAGCATGAGCATCAGTTTGTCAGATAAAGTCAATAAATGCTTGTGATTCAGCAACAAAGGCCAGTCGTGTAAACAGAATCTCAGTAGGCAATGCCTGCTGTAGCACCCTTCATCCTGGGATCATGTCAGGCCAGGATAAAGCTCAGCCTCCAGAAAACTGCAGGCACAAATATTCTGCTTGCTGGAACACAAGAAGAGTTTTCCTTTTCGAGGACACCATGGCAAAATAGCATTAGTTTGCACATAGCCAGCAATCACTGTGCAATCATGATATAGCCAAACCACATGTTGTTTAATAACACCACAAACACAGGAAACAGCCTGATGAAATTGTTTAAAGAAAAATGTCTATATCATAGGTCACCATGAAACAGCTCCCAAGCAGAGATCACCAACACCTTATAACTTCAGCTAAGGGAGATCTTCAGAGCCCAAGTTAGCGAGCTGGCACTAGCTCCAGGTTGCCTTGAAAGTTATCTTTTCAGTGCTGCTTTATCCCAGCCACAACCTTGAAGAAAAGTGGGTTAAAGTGTCAAAGGTGGTATTGTAGACCTGCTGCAAGCAAAGAACTTTTTGAGCAGCTGCTGGAAGTTTCCACAATGAAATGGAGAGGAAAAAGAGAGGGAGAACAACTTCCCTACGAAAAATAGAGTAATTTGAAAAATGAAGACATTGTGTGGTAGCAGTGTTTTTCTCTTCAAACTCCTCTCTCACATCAACTTCTTACATATGCTTATCAATTTATGTCTGAAATAATGCACCCAATACACTACATCTTGTTTCACTTGCCTTACTTTTAAGTATCTGCCCCTCTCTAGTTGCTGAATACATGCGTTAACAGTAGCACATAGTTTTGAAAAAATCATTTTAATATAGACATTTAAATATCTGATTATTCTTTAGCTATAAAAAAACCCCAAATAGCTTTTTCAACTTTCCAGCAAATTGAGTTTTACTGTCCATAATTTTATATATAAAAGTCTGTATATCTATTTTCCATTTCAGGTTATGTATATGTATTAATAATAAAAACATTATAAAAATAATTCAAAACCAAGAGCAGTTCATAAGTAATACGTGTTTCTTAGTGATTAAATATCAACTGCATCAAAATTAATAATAAGGAAATTGTTAAAATTCACTAATAAAGGGATGTGTACATCAAAGTTAGAAGTTGACAGGATAGAAATTATTGAATGTCTAAAAATTAAAATGCCAAAGCTGGATTTGCCAAATAATGAGAAACCGATTGACTCAATTACCTCAGAGGAAATGAGTTCAGCAGTATAGAAATAAGCAATCAGGTCGATGGGTATCAAATAGAATATTTTATAAATATTTTTTGGAGAGAGCAATCTTTCAGATGAGGAATATATCATGTAGAAATGCATGGCCAATGAGATCAACTCTTACAGCTGTGATTCGTAAGATGAGTGAGCTAGAACCTCATTCAGAGTGCCAACATTTGCCCTGTTTAATTAAATAATTAATTAATTCTATATCTAAATCCTATCAGGTATCTTAAAACAGGTCACAGATAAACTGATTCATAGAGATCAGATTGATTCACTCCATGACCAATTTATGACTGATAATTTCTGTAAATTATCTAATTTATTACAGCAAGTAAATAAATTAAGCATCTCTTCTACAGCAATCCTCGCTGATACACAGAAAACCTTTAAAAGGCAATTTACTCATGACCTGAAATGAACTGAATTTCCAAGATGTCTTACTAATTCTTTATTACCATATTCTAATGTCATTGCAACTGTTTTTTCTATTCTTTGCCAATGCACCCAGTGAAGATGGAGGGAGAGCTTTTGGCCCTCCCTCCTCAGACATTTGTCTTGCAGCTCGATAGGAGCAGCACTGAGGGGAGCAGTTCTTCCCACTTTGACTTGTTTATTTCTTTCTTAGCTGATGGAGAAAATGAGGTGTTTAAAAAAGCCTCAGAAGACCTGGCTGCTTAGGCTGAGTTATCTCAGGTTTCCCCTGCCTTTTCTGTGATGAGTTGGAATGCTCATTATGTCACACAGACACATTCACGGGGATGGAGCTGTGCTATGCACCAATCCTTGTCAAAACGAGCCAGAAAAACAATGCCCCGAAAAATGTGCTGTCACCCTGACATTTGCTCTCTAGAGGGAAAAAAAATAGGGGGGAAAGGCAATGGAAACAAAAGGCTTGTCTCACAAGCCTGCTGAAGGAGGCAGCACAGGTCGTGGGCAGCAGCCCGACAGTTAGAGCATGCACATTATGGATGTGTGGGACCCACCTAAGGGATGTCCCTGCTCCAGAAGAGTTCCATAACAGCCAAGCTGTGGGCTGCTCCTTGATGGTGTTGTAATCCCTCCCCTTGATGCCTCTTTGTTTTGTCTAAAATGAGAATGAGTCAGTAAGAGGGAAACTTAAACCCCAGTCCGCTTCCTAATCCGGTTCATTCTTGGTTTATATTTACAAAGCCAAGATAAGCGGCAGCTGAAGAGCCTGAGGCAATGTTGTCAGAGGACATGTGTGTTCACCCTACATCCCTGGAAAAGACCAGAATGATCTTAAGCAGGAGAAGAAGGTGAGCCTTTGACAGCAACAGTCTGAGCGAGGCAGAGGCGTAGCCCCAGGATAGGGAGGCCAGCCCTGCCTCCAGCAAGCTGACAGCGGCTCTGAGGCAGAGAGGGAAGAAAAACAATCCAGCAGCAAAGAGAAGCTGCGAAAAGTGGCATGATGTAACACAGCCTCAGTCTACCCAGCCAACACACCATTCCTAAGGACTAACAGTCTTTCAATCAGAATTTGAAAAATAAAGAGAATAGGACATTGAATTATTATCAGCAGGCAAGCCACAGCGGTCTGAGGAAGAAGAGGCAGCGTGTTTCTCCTCTTCTGGCAACGTGGTATCTGCCCCCTTTTTCTCTTGCATTATAAGAACTTCACCCTGAAGACAAATATGGGAACAACAATTTCAAAAAAGATCAAAGTAAACTCCTCTGACTTTTCCTCGCAGCATGCTGTCATTTTTATGTAACCAGTCTTTCAGCAAAACTGAGACAAATATCCTGAATTATTATCAGCCACCTTGAAACAGTAGGGGCTTTTTTTGTAAATATGTTATTCAGAGAAAAACACTTTGCCTAGGTCTAATCAGAAACTAATTAGAATCAGCATATGCTTTTCTGCACAGTTACCGTGTCATTTGGAACACAAGATGTACAAACCCAGATCTAATCAAACTGGGATGCTTAACATTGGGAGCATTATCATCTGAAGAGTCTTCTGCAGTCAACAGAAAAAGAAATAGCAGCATGGTTCAACATACCTAGTATCTTGAACAATCCTCTAGAAATTATTATTGCTCCTCCTTGACTACAGAAGGGCTCTGAGAGTGTGATTTATTTGCATGAGCACTGGTAGCCAACTCTATTTTGGATGGCACAGAGTATCTGCCCAGCCTGCACCTGCCCCTTTGGAAGAGCACAGACTCTCCTAAATCTCAGGGTATATCTGCCTGACCCGGGCAGGTGTCTCAGGTACCCCAGAGAATCCTGAATGGCGACCATGAGCTGCACCTTAGTTGCTTCTGCATGCTTCAGGTAGGGCCTGAAGCCATCAGTGGTGAGCCTGGGCCACTGGGACCCTGCTTGCTGGCTCAAGTGAAGAGTATCATAAACTGAAGGAGTATGGCTTGGCTAAGAGAGAGTCAAGGAGCAAGGGAGCAGCCCAGGGCAAGCCATGAGCATGGAGCTGTTTGTTCTTGAGTGAGGCGCTCCTGTGTAGTGAGGGGACTGCTGTCATGTCAGAACCCAGCAAATTCCTGTGGCTGTCCTGAAGGGCTCGAGCCCCTGCCCAGGGGGCTCAGAGACCTTGGCACAGAGCCCAAGACCCCTGTGCCTTTGATATAGCCCCTGGAAAAAACAATTATCAACTTTTATATGAAGAATTACAAGTCAAGAAAGTATAAGTAGAATAATAATAAGTTTGTCACTGAGTGAAAAATAGATTTCTGAGGTTTTTAGAATGGGGGCTCAGGGTCCCAAGATGGAGGAATTTGGGCATGCCTTGTCCATTTTCCTTCTTCTTCCTGGCCTCCATGTTCTGGGTGATACTGGCACTTTTGGATTGGTTTAGAGTGGAAACTCACTGTCTAACATAGGTGATAGGTATTCAGAAGTTATGGTAAATAATGTACACATAGTTTTTAGTATAAAAAGATAACTCCACCCCAAGGGTGGCCAGTGTGCCTGTCTGACCTGCTGAATGGACCTCAGCAGGCCAGAGAAAGAATATAATGGATAAGAAACAAAAAACAACCTTGAGAACGAGAACTGAAGAGTTCTGACTCCTTCTTTGACTGCCAGGCTGGGAAAAGAGACTTTCTAACACATCTCAGGGTCACTCTGACCATCAGAGATTCTGAGACTGTGACACCAGCATTGTAAAGTTTACGTGTCAAACTCTGCCTAAACCCACTCCCAAATTATACCAAGTCATGAAGCCATCAGGCATATAAATGCAAATCCCATTTTCCTGCAACGTTTTTATTCAACACCTATTGACATTATCATAGTTATATAAATAGCACCTAAAGAGAAACAACAAAAGAAAAAGCCAGAATGTGCAAAACTCTAATCTTTGGCCACCACTAAATTCTTCTCTGTCAAATTTTCCTGCCTGATGAACATGCCATTTGTCCTTTTGGTGTTCCCTTTTCGATAAAGCTAATATTTTCCTGGATCTTAAAAAAAAAAAAAAAAAAAAAAAACTTCAGTTTTACCATTAATCATAGAAGTAAGACGTTCATAAGAAGCAATTCATTTTGCAGCAACACACTAGACTTTTAAAAGGAGATATGAGAGGTTTTCCATCTTATGAGGATCGATGTTGTTGTGCAACCAAGAGAAATTTCAGTCCATTTTTCAAACCATCTGAAGTTCCATGTATTGAAGAAAAATCATTCAGCACATATAGTTTCAATTCAACTGAAATTTATGATTCTATATGACTATAGTGATATTTGTAATACTGGCCACCAAAGACTGTCACTGATATTTTGCCAAGCAAAATGCAACAATCTTCAAAGCTAATTGCAGTTTTTATTTAAACAAATGTGCAAGATATTTCACTCTGCACAACTGAAAACTGTTCACCAGATTTACAGTCAGTGGGTATTGATGTGTAGTATACACTAGGCAATTTCAGAGCATACAAAGGCACAGCCCTATTCTGCTACAGCATTATCTAACTCAAGGATCCTAAGGCAGGTTCCTGAGCTGGAAATCTGTGCTGTCTGCACAGAGAAGCGGCATCTGAATTCTGTCTATACTGATTTTTATTTGGCACCTATAGCAGATACCTCAAGTCAGGTCCTGAAATAACCCCCACTTTGTGTAATTCTGAGACCAATAGAGAGGTGGATAGAATGTTTGTACTGAAATACTTGTAGACCAACAAAGTCTGACACAGAAGTAGGAAGATGGACTGCAAAGACTTCCATTCATTTGTTTAAAGTAGATATGTTAGTGTGTTGGTCCTCTATGTTCAGGAACACCAAAACACCACTCAGATATTATATTTAAAACAACTTCATTATCCACAAATGCTCCACCTTTTTCAGCTTGTTAGGGGCACTGTGGGTCTGATGAAGGTGACTGTGCTTTGACCACAAGGTACGCGGATGACTGATTGTCCATCACACTGAAAAGCAGAACAAAGATTGTTCACACATGACATTAACCAGATACAATCTGCAGAACCACCCAAAGAACAACAGCTTTGTAGAGGTCTGACCTTTTCAACCTCCAGCCTGGAATAAGAGAAACAGCTATGTTGTTATTATATTGCAAAGGTTCCATATTGCTAGAGTTTCGTACCTCCTTGCTGTTTCTCATAGGCATCTCCTCTAAGCACTGACTCTTCCTTCTTCTCACAGCAACCAACCAACTCCAGTTCCCCTCACCCAACCAATCCACTCTTTTATAACACTCTTCTTATTGGCTACAGCTGCAGCCTGTTAAAGTCAGGCCTGTTCCCAATCTCTAGTAACTGGCTCAGCTGCAACTCCTTAAGGGGTAAGATTACTTTCTATACTACCTTTATTTTCTTATATTGTATCCCCCTACACAGCAGAATCGTTCTTAAACAACAGAGATGTTGCTGGGTGAACTAAGAAAGAGAGTCACCTTTGATGAGAATGAAGGACAGAGACACTGTTGAGAAGTCGTAGGAGCACCGCTGCTGGAAGCCAAAGAGGACATGATGAAAACCCTTCAAGATGTCAGACTGTATAGTGTGAAAAAGAGGAAGGTTTTGCAGATATTCTTTGCATGGGCACCCACAAATCATCCAAACACATTGGACACAAGCCCAGCTCCATGCCCCAGGACCTTGGCTGGCCTCCAAGAAGCACCATGAGCAACTGGATCAGGTAAGAGAAAGTATAAAAGAATGTGTAAGTATCTGCTTGCAATGAAGTTTCAGCCAACAAGAACACTGATGCTCTTCCCCTTGCAACAGCCACATATAAGTAAAATAAATCAAGCATTAAATATTAACCTTCTGAAATGCATATACTTAAAAACTGTACGTTAGCTTTTAGTCATAGTATTTGTGCCGCATGAGAAGACAACCTGAGTAGATTTAGTTTTGCCTCTGTAAATTATTATAAAATTTCTCTAAAACTTGTTCCTCAGACAAACAAAAACTTACAAAAACTTGAAGGGGACAGAACAAGGTCAATCCAAAGCTAACAAGAGCCCAACAAAAAATCCTTTGAACAGACCTTGAAGCTGAGTGATACACCAGAGCTATTTACTAGTGAGATAGGCAGTGCATGTGCTTGATGACAATAATAATGCTGTTATCAACATGGAAATGCTGGGTTTAAACTTAATCTCTTCCCTGATAAACTCTCCTTTCACCAGCCCAAGGATTTATAGCTAAAAGCATTTCAGACACAAACTCAGGACCAAACTGTGTATCTGTTTGTCCCATTTCTGCAAGGATTTGAAGACAGTGCATGTGAAATGCAAATGCTTAAACTCCAGATGCCAGAAGTCAAGGAGCAGAGCTGAAGGATCTGAGAAAGTCCCTGGGGAGCCATACAGTGAGTAAAATGCCAGTGCAGCCAGCTGTGCTGAGAGCTGGCCCAAGGCTCAGCACACTCCATGCTCAGAGCAGCAGCTGAGGCAGCAGAAGTGGGGCTGGCAGTATTCACCCAGCTGCAGCAAACCAGGGGAACAAAAGCAATGAGCGATACTTAGCGTTCACACAAGGTCTACAGTCTTGTAAGGAAAACAAAAGCCTTGTGCTAAAAAGTTCAAAAGTTCAAAGAGGATTTTTCCAACTTTTTTCAGCAATATATGAAAAGCCTTCTTGCTCTTCCTTCCCTAAGATGCATATTTATTTTGAAAATCACATAAAGAATCTATTTCTGCTTCCAATTTTTACAGAGTTGCAAAATTTTTTGTTAAATTATCACTAATTATTGTAATCAGTCATAGACATGTCATTTCATTTTTGCTGATAAAAAGACGTGTTCAAAACAGCTGAAATCAGAAATTTGTTTCTTGTACATACACTTTTCAGTAGCTTATCCATCATTTTAAAGTTTTCCCCAACTCGCTGGAGTAAGAGAATTCCATGACCAAATCTGGTGATTAGCATGGGGTGAAAAAAATCTAAATCAAAGGTGAGCCACAGCTACAGCAGGAGGAATGGAGAGAAAAAGATAAGACTGCTTCCCACAAATGGAGAGTCAGTCATTGAGGAATCAGTCAACATCATGCAACTAGGCCATAAATGCCTGAATACATGATTTGCACTGAAGTGCAAAGGTACACAGAGCTTTCTCCAATGCCCAGGAAAAGAAATGGCAGTGCCTTTCTTCTACTTTTGTCTAGCCTGTGATGAGGACAAAAATTAGTATATTACACTTTGAGAACAAAATTCCTTTCCTGACAGAAAGAACAGAATGTACAAATTATCATGTGGGTTTTGTTGTTGGCTTGCCAGTAGTAACATTCAAGTTGCAACATGCAGCTTTATAATAAAGTTTATTTTGTATAGATTTTTTAATTAAAAATTGCCTCCCAGGTTGCTTTGCTAAATAGTGGACTAGTCTTAGTTAATCAATAAATACAGCTGAAGGAGAGGAGAGCTGTCAGATCTGTAAGCAAGGAAAACAGTTTTCAGGTGGTTTGCGCACCATGAATTGCCTCCCCCCTCAAATGTCCACTAACGTATGATTAGGATGCGCTCTCAAAATAAAAAGAATTTACTAAAGAAAATTTTGTTCTCTGTGGCATTTAACCTGGTCTGCTTTAAACCAGAAGCTGTCACCATCCACATGCTTGATGCAAGACAGCCCTGGAGTGGCCAGGAGGAATTTGGACCATTCAGCTGAGGAGGGAAAGCCATAGACTTCCCATGACAGCTGTCCAGAGCCCATCAGTAATTTGCAAGGGCAAAAAAAGATGAAAAAAAGCTGTGCCCTCATTTTATGTCACTGCCCACCTTTTTGAGCGCTTGCCTAATATGCAGGATATTTTCCTCCAGGCCCAAGGGTTCAGAGTTTTATCTTCACAGTTCTTCTAGTTAGACATGGAAAAAGTAAGCATTTTCCCACATTAGTGCTTGTGGAGAGAAATTCCTCTAAAGCAGAGATAGCAGGAGTAATGTCACATCCCTTTAAAAAGCCCCTCAAAATATACAATATAAATCCATGCAAATATAAATAAAATCTAACGGATCTAATCTGGTCAATAGATGTAACAAGCCCCATATAAATAAAAGAGATTTTCACTGTAACTCTCAAATTTTTCATTATACAATACCCGGAGATACATGTGTAAAATTTTCATATGCCTTTTGAAATTAAGGCAGATTCCTGCTGCATCCAGGAATCCTTCTCCATCTGCCCGGACTTCCTTTTGCCATGATCCTAGCCGTGCACAGGTTTACAGCATGTTTCAGAAGAGACTTGGCCTCAAGAATTTCCTTTTAAAAGGTACCCTTTGCAGGCAAAATAGGCAGCAAGGGAGTCACATAATATTATATTTTCAAATAGATTAGAAAAGTATCAGCAACATCTTCATTCAAGCCCATTCATTCTTAGATTATAACCCTCTGAGTTTTTAGGTTCTTTTTTAATTTGACAAGGGTCAGTGCACAGACATAATTTACTAGTTCAGTTCAATAGTTCAGTTCAATTTCAAGTACAAAGTCCAACAGGAGCCCATAATAAGAACTGCTCATTCCAGTTTCCCTTATAGTGCTACCCTTGACACTTCCTATAGCAGTGCATGAAAACCAAACTAGACCAGCCCTATGTGATCAACAGAGCACTGTTTCTACATTGTAAATCACCAAGGGATTCTTTACAGCAAAGCTTAACATTTGAAACTGTTTGTGAGGGTTCCTCATTTCCCTCTTTTAATTAATATACCCTGATGCACACAAACAGACTACTAAGAGTTAAAGCATTTGCACAGTCACAAAAGCAAGACCCCAGAGTGTGAAGTCCTTGGACACACTTCCGATGCCCCTGCTAAGGTTAGCCTGAATTTTCTGCTGCCAACCACAGCAGAATAAGAACTTAGAGTAGGAGTAAATGGCAAACACTGGAGGATGGATTAATAGCTCTGTGGCGCTTTGAAGTCTACATCCAGGAGTGAAAATGAAGTGCAGTTAAACACCAAGTATCATAGCAGTCACCAAACATAATTCTTCTCTTCAAAAGTGAGTTTAGAAGCTGAAATGGGGAATTAACTTCAGACTGGAGGTCTGTATTTAGACTTAGCAAGAAATCATTGAAAAGAAAGAATGGCAACCCTGAGACACAAATGAAATGAGCTGCCAAGCAGATTTTTCACAGTCATGATAATTATTTTTGAAATCTCACAGCTTGATTTTCTCCAAGTAGAAAGCAATTCTCCTCACTGTTCTCTTTCATGACAACTTGGGCATCAGCTCCCAGAAAACTGATTTTCACTTGCAGTGGTATTGTTAATGATTATAATGAGATATGCAAGTATCTAAGGCTCAAAAAAAAATCCAGATATGGTGCCTCATTGTCTATTTAATTAGAACACAATGAGTAGAATTTATCCTTTTCAATGTTTTGCAGACAATTTTCACACGTGGTAAGTCTGTTAGAAATTTCATGCATAGCTAGATTTGAAGCTTCCCTGATGTTTGTCAGATACAACTGAAGTGATTTTGTGTTGCAGCTATAATTAGGTGGCATATTGCCATGATTTTCCCTTTTTCTCTCTTCTTTTTTGAAACTCAGATGTCAAAGCAAATTATTGATCGGCTGTGAGATGTAAGGTCAGTTATAGGGAAAAAAGTTAAACCTAAATTTTCATTAGTTTTTCATTTAAATTTGCAAATTCCTGAAGCATATTGTCATGCAGACAGAGTCCCCTACTCAGTTTCTTCTCTTCTCTCATCCTAAGGCAGCCTGTCATTGAAATGTTCTCACCTGGGAAGTAATTGCTTTTTTCAGTCAGGATCTCGGTGATTGTGTGTCCTCCTCACAAGAACTATCACCCATTTGGGCTTTTTGATTCTTGTGACAACAGAAAAGTCAAGAACCGAAAGGAGAAATAGTCTGCACAGTGTTCGAGAGATGACAGTGCTGCCTGGGTGCAAGCAAGGGGCACCCCACGAGGAGAGCAGACCATGAGATCAGTCCCCACCACCCCAAGGAGCTGTCCACAAAGCTTTGGGCAGCAATCGGCACCTTGTGCTGGCAGATGCTCTCACAGCTGCTTCTCAGAGATCATGGAGAGACATGGTTAGAGAAGCTGACTCTCCTTTTCTCCACTTCTGCTTATTTTTCAAAATCAAGGGCAGGAGGCAGTGGTAGAGTGGTAGGGGATTTTGGAAATGTCCTTCTGCTATTTCCAGCTGTGTCCACTCTCCCAGTGCCCAGATGAGAGATGGGGTGGACTTCTCTGAACTTTCTCTGTCACTTCCCTCCACCACCAGCAGCAAGGAACACAACCCATCTCATCCTCAGGTAGACATTTAAAGCAGAAGAGGTGAACCACATTTTGTGAATTTCAAAGGTGCTTGGGAAGTCTTCTATCGAGCCGAAAATGTACAAAAAGACAATGCAGGTGTCTGAAATTATGCAACGTAAGTCCCACTCCAGAGTCTAGAGATAATGGTCTTCATTCTTCCCTGCACACACTGTGCTAATGTTTTGGGAAATATACTTTCATTGGTACCTTCATAATGACAGATACAAAGTGGAATGAAAAATAATTTGCCTTTGCTTTCATTTTCAATCTCTTTTCTGCACTTTTTAGAGCTTTGGTTCTTTCTTGCAGAAGCTGAATTCTCCCAGAGGGGGGAATTACAACATCCATTCAAAAACAGAATTTCGCATTTCTCGTAATATCTAAATATTAAAATCTAAATGCTTCTTAATAACAGAGTTGTTTTTTATTATATAGCTGTTATTATATTAAGGTAATTATATTGGTAATGTTAAATAATAATACCCTTAGGAATTTATAAATCTCTGATTTCCAGCTTAGTTTGCAATTTCTTCAATATTTTTTTTTGCATTTCATTAGCTCAGATAGTTATACTATTGATAATTTGAAGATTTCAGCAGTGCTAAATCAAATCCTAACCGTCTTGAGACTTGTCTGAAACCCAGAAGTAGTTGCCTTTCTTTTGTGTTTCTGAGCTGATTAACTCAGGCTCAAACTCTTTTAAGGTGTACTGGGTCAAATGAATGTCTTTCTGCCTCCATTCTTTGCAGTACCCACCTCTCTGGTGTGACTGCACTGACCAAATATTATGCTCATTTTGCAGGGTGAAGGGCAGTGGCAAATAAATCCCAAGAGAAAAAAATCCTACCACAAAGTTATGTGATGTTTAAGCAGTTACAGTACGACAACACCACCTCCCTGAGCTGCAGCTGTTATTTCCTACTCCAAACATGAGCAGACTAATGATTTGCCTCCTCACCTCTTTCTTCATACCTCTGCAGCTTGTCAGTGAATCCGGTACT
>NW_005054342.1:129957-175906 GCF_000277835.1 Geospiza fortis | reverse complement strand
CAGTAGGTGGCAGCCCATGGCTCATTAAGGCAGTTCTGCGGTGCTAAATTCATAGCACAGTCTGGATTTACAGCTCTTTCAGTGGACAATTTATTATTTTAATGCCTTTTTCCACCGTCTGTTATACTGGGAATGATGGAGACTAGCAGTAATGTGTCTAAATCCAAATTTTACTGCAAATTGCCCAATTTTATGTTCTCTAAACTGTGGCCCACAGTCAGACATTATTATTCACCATGTACAATGTGTAGTGAAAGATTGGCTGGATATGTATGATCATGCATTACTGCAGTAATTCCCAGGGGGAATTGAAAAGAGCAGTTCAGGATACACCTCTCAACAATTTTTCAACAAACATGGAAAGATCTCTGATTGTTTTTGAGAAGGAATAAAAAATAAAAGATGAAAATCCTTTTTGATCTTTTCATACTAAGAGGGGACCTTTCAGAAGCCCGTCCAAAATTGTGCACGTAGCAACCAAAATCCCAACAGCTAGAAACAAGTCCTGTTAATTGCACGCCCTCAGTGACTCAGGAACACAACATCAAGAGCAATCAGAGAAAATGCCTCCGCTGCCCCTGCAAAGCAAGTAAAGAAGGGACGTGAGCTTCTACTGAAGTGATGGAACACACAGCATAAGTGTGTATATGTGTATGTGTCCATCTGTACCCTCTTGCTGAGTCTTTTTCACACCCACTGTTACACGGTCAAATCTTGTCAAAGTGGGTTGGGAAGATGATTCATCCTCACTGGTGGATAGCTCAGACCTGAGAAACTGTTCATTTGAGGGTGGTTTTTTTCAGTTTATAATGTTAAAAATAGGAATGTGCAAGTTGCCTCATAGGATGGCCACATCTCCAAGCTCCCAGTGGAAAAAAGTTCCAGCAGAGCAAGGTGCAAATGCAATAGAGTATTTGCTGGGTGAAAAAAAAAAAACTCAGGATAGCCCCAGCAGGCAGGGAAAAGGGGAAGAATAGGAAGGCAGGTAGTTCATCCTGGCATGTCTGTCCTGGAAGAAAGGGAGCCAGGCTTAGAAAGCAGAGGCAGTTTCTTCTTCCCTTGTCTTGTGTAGAGGTGCTGTGATAGATAGTGAGAGCAACACTTCCACCTCTGTGTGAGCATGAGGCATGGAAACAGATTCATTTTTACCATGGAGATGTCCTGACAAACACCATTACAGAATTCCTGACTTTGCTGGCAATGTTTTGAGCCTTGCAGCAGCCAGAGGAGAAAGTTCACTTCCTCTGATAACAGAGGATTTCATGCAGCCTGTATGAGTGATGTGCCTGAGCCCTGAAGCTGAGCAGGGCTCTGACCACAGCTTGCATGACAGTGACACCTGCACAACCTGCCTGCACCTCAAAATCACCCCAGCAGAGACAACATATTCTCAGAAAGCCCCGAGAAATAAAAGGGAAACAACAAAGGTTACCAGGACTGAGCTTACTAAGGCAGAAGAGAAAGTGAGAGACCAAATTGTTCTTTCAAAGGCAACCTGAAGGAGCCAAGAAAGGACTTGGTAAAACTGTTGGCACAGATTGACACATCCAGTTGTCACTACCACCCCCTCTCTTATGTTTCATGACCCACAATAGCACAAGCTTAGCACCCAACCAGACTCAGAAGTGTACACAAAGACTTGCTCTAACCTGCTCATCTCCACCATCTAGAAGTTGGGTAAATTATTCCGTTACCATTTTGTCAGGACTGATATTGATAGTGATAGAAAGGGAAGACCATGTGCAAGCTGAAACCCCACAGACCCAGCAGGTTTTGGTTTTTGTTCTCAGATATGCCCCTAGGGCAGACATAGGTCAGCATGAGATGGTGGGTGCCACAAAGCCTTAGTGGAGACTAACCTGCATTTTAGGTTCTTCAGGGAGATCTAGGAGGGGAAGGCAGCTTATCCCATGGCTGTCTGATATCCCTGTCAAACATATGGTAACAAGTCAAGCAGCAGTCCTGAAAAAACAGGGAGGAGCTAGTAAACAGACTGGAAACATTGGAGTGCCTGAGAAAAGGCAGACTTCATAGCACTGAGCAGGAAAACCATATTTGACTGACAAGAAAACAGTGGCAGGAGTGCAGAGGCTTGCCCAAAATCACTCAGGCAGTTACAGATAATTAGCAAAGTTGAGCTTCAAGTACATCGCCCTGTGTTTGGTCCTGCCTCTCCCAAAGATGTTGATGTGGTATTAAGGACAGACTGATGGATAATGTCTTTCAGATGCCAGGTCTCCTGTTTAAAGCATGGCTGGTTTTTGTAGAGTTGTCAGCCACAGCTTTTAATCATGAGCTAAAGAGCTGATTTTCCAAATTAGATTGTGGGTTAGGATCAAATGTTTACTTTTCTAAAAAAAATTCCCTTTGAGTCCTCCTACGGTGAAATTCTCGTTGCAAATCCCTTAGAAACTACCTTCTCTTCCTCTGAAACTCTTCTTTGGGTCTGATGTCCAAATTGAATGGTAGAGAAAGGATGTAAACACAAAACATTTTGCAAGCAACAGAGTTGGTTGGTGAGGTGTTAAATATATGATTTCTATTTTCGCTTTGAAAAAGAATGAAGGAGGTTTCTCAAGAGGGAGCAGGAGCACCAGTGGCCACCTGCACTTGGGACTCTCCCTTCTGTGCGTGCCTCCAGACTCATTCACACATATGTCTCCCTCCTCCAGGGATAACTGCTGCACTTGGACACTTCCCCATCCCTTCTTCTACAGGAACAGCATGCAGACTCAGCTCATACTCTGCATTCAGCCCCTTTTCCTGGCAGCCCTCATCAGGTCTTTCTGAGCAAAACTTGTGCTACTGCTCTCTGCTTCTCTCAGACGTGACTCAAGCACAGAGTCACACAGTACAGGGAAAATTGTAGACCTCAAATAAGGTCTTTTCCCACACTTGACTTTCAAAGAAATTAGCCCAGAAGGCTAGTAAATCAGATGAAAATCCAAAGTCAGCGTTCTAAATGTCTCAAATTTCTGCCAGCTGGAAGCAGTAGAGCACATACCTTGACCCTGACATGGTGTTCTTTGTACCAGCCTCTCCCTTCTGTCTGTAATCCCATGACACATGTTCATAACAGAAAAGGATTTAAGTAACACCTTTGTGCCAGAGGGGCTGTACCTCTTATGGTACCAATACCTGACCACAAGACCAGCTGTGGACCTATTCCCCCATTTCCCCACCTTCTCCACACCTCCTCCCTGGCATTTTTACCTGACACACCTTTTGTGCATGGCACACATGCAATGAACTCTCCTGGAATAGCATTTCTCTGTTGCCCTCCGAACTCTAGCTCGGCACTCAATCCTAATCATGTATTGAGTACATTTTTGCACATAGTGAGGCCAAATATGTTGGTATTATCCTCCTAGGAGCTCCTTAAAGGAGTGAAAGGTGCTGTGCAAGTCCATGAAGACACCAAACAACTCTAGCTGATAGCACCAGCCTTACTTAGCAGAAATACTCCTAAAAAAGGGGGTTAATGGCCGCTAGTGAAAGCGGCATTCATAATCATTTTGAGCATTTCTTACAGGAAATAAAGAGGCTTTCTGGACTTTCTGTCACTAGATAATAAGGCAACACATCTGAAATGGAAACATCAGAGTCTTAAGCCCTTTCTGAATTTGTTGCCTTTACATTGAAATACAGACATCAGGCAGCTGCAGTGCTGCATGCCCCACCCCAACCGCACACCTCTTGCAGGGCTGCTGTCCTCTGCACAAGCCAATTGCATTCATGACATGCAGACTGCAGTGTAAGTATAGATGCAGACAGATGAATCCAGGGGATTCCATTCCATTATTTGGTCATCTTTTCTCTTAATCCACCACACACTTTTCTTGCAAGCCTATTAGCCACATGTTGCATCATCAGTGCCCAGACATGTGCTTGAAGGTTATTTGCACTAAGTATCAGATGTCAATACATGTAATAAACAACCAACACTTAAAAATGCATGAATTTTCTAGTAAATTGGCTTGTTGCCACCTCAAAGAAAGAGATGTGAGTGAACACAGCTTCTCTTTGAAGTGCTCATTTGCGACCTTTTCTGCCATTCAGTTGCCAGCTCACCTCGCTTATAGTGAGCATCTTCCCAGGGAAACAGGCCGATTGCTCCTGAGATCTCTCGTGTTCCTGATAGCACAGCTCATCTTACTCACCACAGGGCAAGACTGTCACCTAAAGGTGGGTTTGAAGGTGCCAACCCTCATTCACTCATATGCTTTCTTCTGCACAATTGAAAGGAGACAGAGAGGGGAAATCCCCTCAGAGCTAAAACTTAAAAGGAAACTGAGGGTTTTGCCTTGCATAGGAGGAACTTAGGCTTCAGTGATTTTAGTAGATGTCAATCTACTGGAGCAGATCCTTAGTCTCCCTCTATTTTCCCTCACTTGTATTTTTCATATTAACTGCTGATTGACTGTCTTTAGCTAGAGGCTTTTTTGGGTCAAGAACTATAACTTCTGGTTACAGATCTCCAAGATACACTTATTAGACTACAAGTGACAGGAAACCATTCTGGTGCAAGAACTTAACAAATTCTGAGTCTTTTAAAAAGTTTTTGCATTCTTCAACCATATTCTTCTGCACCATTTGAAGTCAGGGACTGACTGAGCATATGTTAAAGTGCTCTGCTGCAGGAAACCATTTTGTGTATTACTGCCAAATTCCATTCTTCCCGAGCTGACTTTAACTGGATGGTTCGACAGCTGACAGCAGGACTGCAGCAGCAGCACAGAGCTCAGGGCAAGATAAAAGCCATGAAGTCCAAACACCTTTTCACATAGATTTTGCAGCCCTTTTTGGTGTCACTGCTACGCATGCAGCAGGTAACAAGTTTCAGAGAAGGCAGCTCAGTGCTCGTTAAAGTGCCAGTCACAGTGCTTGCATATGCATCAGTAACCAGGAGTAATGAGAGCTGGTTTTAGGTCCTGGTGCACTAGGGCTTGCTGTGGCTGAGCATTTCATCTAACTGCTGGGAGGCAGATGTTGCACTTTTACCATCTGGTGGGGCAAAGAACAAAGGTGAAATTTCGAGAAACCACAAAACCACAGTTATCTTTTTTCCTGTATCCTCAGGGTTTAGATCTCCTAAAGAGGTGGCCAGCAAAGGGATGCAGATACTTCAGATAACAGTCACATGAGGCTGGAAAAAAAATCTTGGTAGAGAAAATCCTTCCCTATGTAAAGATGAGAGAATGAGCATTAGCTTAGTGCCTTCTCTCTCACACTGAGCACTTGAAATCTCAGCATGTAGAGGAGCCGTGGGAAGTGGACTCCTACACTATTTGCTCAAAATATATCCTAAACATGCACAATTTGAAAAAAAAATGTGCAAAAATATGTCACATTTTTCAGTGGGTTTTGGTTTTGTTTTATATCCCACAGTCTTCACACTGTAAACATAGTAAAGAAAGTCCCAGAACACTCAATCTTCAAACCTGTTCCTGGTCAGTTGTTAATTACTGTTTTTTAGGGGTTTGGATTTTTGTTTTGGCTTTTGGTGGGGGTGGTTTTGGCTCGGCTTTTTGCTGTGTTGTGTGGGGTGGGTTTTTTTCCTGTAGAGCTGCAGTGACCTCCAGCGGCCAAAAGAAGCCTTTCACGCTTCTAGACTTACTTTAGGAAAGGTAAAACTATCCCTGATTATTATCTATGTGTGACAGGTGGGTCTGGAAATGGAGACAGAAACTGGATCCCTGTACTTCTGGATCAAAGCTGAAGACTAACTATCATCGTTATCTTGAATTAAGTAACAGGAGAGAAGTTTAAAGTATTCATTATCTAGACATTTCTTTAGCTGGTATGCTTTTAATTAAACGGAGTTTGTTTATCTATCTATAAATCCTTCTAGCAGCATCTCTGCATTTGGAGTTTAGTTTTAGAGGGATAAATTTCATGCCTTCTCATCAAACATGAACCCAAGCAGTAAAAAAAACCCCATCAAATATTGTAAAGTATGGAAAAGCAAATTCCCAATTACAAGAATGAACAGCTCAAGTGTGAGAGAAAAGTGCAGAAACACATATACTAAGCATTAACTACTTTCTGGTACTATAATTCAACAACTTTAGCTATTTCAGCCTTAGATGTGTGCAACAGGTTTGTCCAGTCCCACGCTGGACTGATGAACTGTCATGGGAGAAGGGCTGTAATAGTGTAGCCCATTATATAGCCCACAGCCTGTTAAATCCTATTCTGTCAGTAGCCCCTGCCTCAGAGTGCAGACAGATTTTCCAACCAGCACACTCAGCCTCCTCAGAGATGGCCTGAGATGGGAGATTTCATCTTGTCCACCACTCATGTTTGTAAGTGACATTCTTCATTATGGTTTCTAGGTTACTAAAGTACTCCCATGGTTTCTGAGGATATATAGTGATGCAGTCAGTAGCCTGATTGTTGGTAGGCATAAATGAAAAAAGCCTGGGTTTAAGACAAGCTCAAATAATGGAAAAGCAATTCTTACTGTTCCTTTTCCAAGTGGCGCTATCAATTTACACGTGCATTCACCACTAGTGGTAGCACAACCATTTTTCTCTTCTGCATACACAGGCTCCCACCTCCTTCCACACAACTACCTGAATATTGTCATGTCCCTTCATTTCAACACCGGATTTCCAGAAAAACCCTCTAGGCCTTGATAGGACAAGCGTTCAAGTACCTACAGAAGTTGCATATTTAAAAGGCATGGGTATTCTTTCTTTTTGTGTCAAGAGCTTTCCTACAGGTTCATTCACGGTGCAGGTGACTCACATCAACACATCCCCCTGAGAGACAAGGGGGTCTTGGTTGAAAAAAAGACTGAAGAACAATGAAACAGGGGTGTTATCAAACTGACTTGTCCCAGTAATATCATAAAATTTCAGGTAACGTTCCATAATGCCCGAAAGGGAGGCAGGAGAGTCACTTAAACAGTGACAGAATCCACTTTGAACTGTCATAGTACCTTGTCCCATCTTTGCCTCAAGATGGCAAGGCTTCTAGGTCTCTCAGCTGTAGACAGATACAGCCAGGGTCTTCCTGAACAGTCATGCTCTCCAGTTATTTAAAACCCACCTTTACATGCAATTTTATTAAAATATTATCACAATCTTTCTGTTCATTGTTCAGCTCAGTTACAGCTGAGCTTTGGGAGAATGCACTGGCAAGAGACATACCCATTGCTCAGTGTGCTGGTCTCCTGCATGAACAGATCCCTGGTCCCTGGGAGGGAAGGCTCAGCCATGGTGGTGCTGGGCATCTCTATTGGCACAAAGTGGCCCTAAACATGCAAAAAAAAGGTGCTGTGGTTCCTGTTCTAACCTCTCAGAGCATCAGCACATTTGTGTGGGGATTGCATTTCACAGGAGAGAACAGGCTGCTAGCTTGTTGGAAAAAACTTTCTGGCTGAAGGAGGAGACACCTGCCACTGTCAGCCTGGATTGCAAGAAACAGCAGAAGGGTGGCATGGACTCCAAATGCTGAGACGAGGTCAAGTGAAACTTCTTGCATAGCAACAGGGGCACTACCTCCTGCTGCAGTGACCCTCAAAAGAAGAAATCCTGTAAAAGAGACTAAAAAATAGGGTTTGTGTTTCAGCAGAGACACAAAATGGCAAAGGGAGGGGAGAGGAGAGGGGAGGAGAGGAGAGGAGAGGAGAGGAGAGGAGAGGAGAGGAGAGGAGAGGAGAGGAGAGGAGAGGAGAGGAGAGGAGAGGAGAGGAGAGGAGAGGAGAGGAGAGGAGAGGAGAGGAGAGGAGAGGAGAGGAGAGGAGAGGAGAGGAGAGGAGAGGAGAGGAGAGGAGAGGAGAGGAGAGGAGAGGAGAGGAGAGGAGAGGAGAGGAGAGGAGAGGAGAGGAGAGGAGAGGAGAGGAGAGGAGAGGAGAGGAGAGGAGAGGAGAGGAGAGGAGAGGAGAGGAGAGGAGAGGAGAGGAGAGGAGAGGAGAGGAGAGGAGAGGAGAGGAGAGGCTTCACAGTTCTTGATATATTGAAGAGCTTGCTTTGACCCAGATTACCCGTTCCTTGGGCAATATACAAATTTGAGTCTCTGTGGGAACTTCATGGTGTCTGCATCTATCTGTAATGGACACAGCTTCAAGGGATGATTATCTGTTTCATACCTGTATCTCCTGTAGACATCTGGTATCTGGCTTATGGACCACAACTGACTGAACTCTCTGTCTAATATCATAGGCTTATCTCTGAATTGCTGTCTTACCTGGAGAAAAGATCCTCTTGTAAGAAAATACTAATCATCTAATGAACTGGTTGAGTAAATTCTTCTAATTGCTAAGAGAAAAGTAATATACAGAAATAAATAAATAAATAGGATTTTTAATTTGCATGCTTGTCTTCAACATTATCTCAGTGAAATATTAGGTGTTTGCTTGGGGCTGCAAGGATATATCCAGTCCCTTCAGTATTATTTTTGATATTCCTTAGACAATTAGCAGAGAGGCAATGTCTCAAGAGGTCTGACAAGTCTTCAAATTCACTTGTCATCAGTGTCTCCATCTCTCCATCTATATTACACAGAATTTAAACACCATGGTAATGATCTAGTTTGCTTAAATTATGTATCCCCTTCTCCCACTAAAAGAAAGAGCAGCGTCCCTTGATCCAGACTGGGAAGTAGTGGTGCAGGATTTTATGTATTTGTCTAGTGGTTATGGCACTTATTCAAGAAAATAAAGACTGAAGTTCAAGGTTTTTTCTCATCATGAACCTAGATGGGAACAATCCCTGCTTTGGTTCTGTATCTGGACTGCTCTCCATCCTGGAAGGTAGGAGTTATGGGATCATACACCAGAGACCCAAGGCTAAGCTTAGCCCTGCATGACAAATGACAAAGCCCTTTCAGGTGGGAAGCCACAGCAAGGAGTTTCCCAATAACTCCCTAAATTGAATATACATTTTATATCAAACTTCTGTGAGACAGAAAAAAATGGATGAGGCCACACACATGAAAAAGAATGCCAAATCTATTCTTTCCTCCTCCTTCTGTACTCTGACATCTTTTTTTCCCACAGCTATCACAACCTCTGGTTGTGCTGAGATTACAAGTGGGTATCCTTATGTACTAAATAAAAGGCAGATTCCTCTTCACATGCTGTGCCAGACAATTTTTCTTCTAACATTTTTTCCTATTATTCAGGTTCTTAAGGCTGCTATATGGACTATCTGCTAGGAGGTTACTGAAAAATGGGCACTAGACTGCAAACAAATTTTGAATAAAGCTGAGCTATTTTACATAGCTCAGCAATAATTTGCATATGATTTCTTATCTCTGCAACCTTTTGCACAGCTTGTTTAACAAATTTTTTCCCACTGCATTTTCCTGATTAGAATTTGCTGGGACTCTACTGACAAAGATCATTTGCAGTATAAAACTGAGTTTAACAGCACACATCAGTTTCAACAAACACATTTTGACTGAAGTTATTTGGGTTTTGTGCTTCTAGGAAAACCTTCTAGATTTCAGAAGTTGAAGATTCTGGGCCCAATCTTTCATCTGAGCTGAAGTCTTTCAGGCACCAGTCTTGGAGTAGTGGGTTCCACCCATGCTGAGAGACAGAGCACTAACAGAGGTCCCCAGACATTAAGTGTGAACAAAGATGGTTTCATCGAGAAATCTGCACAGTTACCCAGTGTGTTCATGCACTTTTACCAGCTGATACAGTACTGCTTGACTGTTGGCAGGAGCCCAGCCAAAATTCAATGACCCTTCTACTCTGCTGCCAGGGCTGAGCCCCTCGGAGTGCCACAGTCACTGCTGCACACAGGGGTGCCATAATCACAGGCATCCCATGAGCAACAACATTTTCTGCTTACATGAACTGCTTTCAAGCTTGAAAGAATGTGAGTAGGGTCAATAACATGGAGGAGGACAGATGGCCTATAGCTAATTTGTTATAATAATCATCTGATAATATATAATCTGGGTAATCCAATAAAGTAACCATCTCATATTAGAGGTTAATAATCACTAAAAATCAATTAATTTCTCTAGAAAATTCACCTAATTGTGGACCTTCTAGGACATAAACATCCAGGATTTCAATGCATTTGGACTCAATTCCTGGATAGCCCCTAAGACTTACTCACTTAAGTAATCCTGATTTACTTGTCTCTTGATTTCCAATTACCTTTCTTCCTCAGAGGTAGTCATAGTCACACTGGTGTATTTTAGGGTCTTCTATTTCAGGTAAATGGCACAACTGCTGTCTTTAAGAAGGACAGGAAAAGAGGACAAAAACAGGAGTGGATTTGCACTCTATGAGAAGAGATTCAAATAAATCACACCCTGTTATCAATTAGACGATGGGTGAGCTAAAAGCTTATGGGAAAGACCTGCTGTAGACCATCCCATAGAGAAAAGGTGGTGAGCAAGCCTTCTTTAAACAGTCTGAGAAAGCATCAGGATCATGGTGTCTGGCTCTCATAAGGACTTTTATCTTCCCTGATGTATCTTGGAAAAGTACCTTGCAACATTTCAAGCAATTCAAGAGGTTTCTGGAGTGCTTTGAGGTCAAAAATCAATGTTTTTGGAAGCAGATGCTGGACTGACCAGACAGGGAAAATGCTCTGCTGGATATTCTACTCATAAATAATGGTCTCATAAATAAGTACAGCCTGTGGCTGCATTGACTGCAGCAATCTGAAATAGGGGTTGTAGGGTCAGAGAAAAGAGAAGAAGAAGGCAAGTAGCAGAATAAAGACTTAGATTCTATGACATTAAAAGATATTCTAAAGAATTAGATTTCCCAAGAGAAGGCTTCAAGAAATGAGTAGATGAGATCTCATTGCAGACACTCCTGAAGAGCAAAAATATCAAGAGGTTAACTAATACTCAGGAGCAACTTCTTCAATGGTGTTTGGTCTATCCTATCATGTGGAAAATCAAGAAAATTCTGAAAAAAATAGCATGTATGAAAAGGAATATATTCTGACTGAGCTAAAATTGAAAAGAGAAAAAATACCCAAAAAGTGGAAACACAAATAGGCTACCAAGGAGGAATAAGAGCCATTGCTCTAACAGGCAGTGCAGGTGTTGGAAAAGCTGAGGCTGGATAAGAAGATATGGATGTGAAGAGTTTGAACAGCAAAAGGAAAACAACTGAAAATGTGACTTTACTGCAGAGTGGGGTAGCGCATAAAAAAGGATGTGACAAAGGCTGAGCTAATCCATTCCTCGGTCTTTACTGGCAAGGCCAGCTCTCAAGATTTCTGTATCTTCCTGCTTAGTGACAGAATTTGGTAAAAGCAGAAGTGTAGGAACAGTCAAACTGGGCTCCACTTAATCCCTCTGGGCACACAGAAATCCATGGAACAAGGCAGTGTCTTGAGGATGCCAAGGAAGCTCGCTGATGTCACTGTAAGAGTGCTATCAGCTCTGAAAGGTGGCAGAGGCAGCTCCCAGTCTCTGAGAACAAAAGCAAATATTAGTCCATATTCAAAAATAAATAGAGGGAGGCTCAAGAAGACCACAGTCCAGTCTGCATCATTCCATATCCAGGCAAACTATGCACGAAACACTCCTGGAAAACATTTCCAAGCACATATGTTTGCAAAGAGCCAATACAAATTTGCTAAGGATCTGAGCAAACTAACTGCTCTCTATGACTCCTGTGGAGAAGCAGAGCACAGTGCTTTTTCTTCCATCACTTTATCACATTTTTTTCCTATAGAGGCTTTGTGGCTCAGTTGTAGAGATGCAGATGGATGAGTGGTTAAAAACTGAATGGGCCTTTAAAATCAAAGCTAGTGAATAAAAAAAAAGCCCATGCATGCAGTCTGTAGGAGTGATGCACGCTGGGGTCATGGCAAGGACTGATGTCATTAATTTCCATCAGTTACATGGACAATAGACTATATAAACTGAATATATAAACTGAAATTAAATGCCACCATGACACCGAACAGGGGAAGGGCAAAGCTGCTGCTCAGAGGGACTTTGGCAGACGGAAGGAACAGGCCAATAAAATCCACATAAGGTCCAACAGAGTAGCAGAAGGCAAAAGCACAGGCTTTAACTCATGCCAGCTCACGAGTTGACAACCTAGAGACTGCATCTGCATTAGAGGAACTGGATGTCCTGATGGACTAGGAGCAAAGACAGTGCTGTAGCCTTGCAGTAGATGCAAGTTAACTGCACTGGCAAGAGTGTGGCCAGCAGATCATCCAAAGTGATCCTGACCCTTCCACGCGACATAATTGTGCCCTATCTGCAGGACTGGGCCAGCTTGTGGAGCCACTAGTAAGAGGAATCTTTACAAACTAAAGAGAACACAGAGGAGGACTGAAAGGGTTAAGGGGCAGGAGGAAGAAAAAGGCTGAGGTTTCTTCAGCCTGAGTGATGGATCCCATAGCTGTCTTCTGCTATATAACAAGAGGGTTATAGAGAAGATGAAGCCACAGGTGCATTGCAAAATGACAATAGACAGATGCCCAGTTGCAGCAAGAGAAATTCCAATTGGATACGTGAGGTGGGGGGGAAGAAATTAACAGGCTGCTCAGGTGTATTGTGGAATCTTCTTTCTTCAAGATTTTCATGTACTACTGGAGAAACTGAGCAACCTGTTCAGACTTTGAATATGGCCCAGATGTGAGCAGAAGGTAGGACTAGATAGCCTTCAGAGGTGCCATCCAACCTGAATGATTCTGAAATTCTAGACAATCCAGTACAATCTGTGTATTGTATGTTTGGATGGGTTAACTATGCAAAAGGAAAAGTTGTTATTTTATTCTGACCTATTGCTGAGTGCTTATACTTTTAGGGTGTTTATAATTTATCTAGAGCGGCTCTGAAGTATTTGTTTTTATGCAATAATAAAATTAATTTACTTTTTTTCCTTAATGAAAAGAATTCAAACAAGGTGGAGCACAGGAAATGTTATTTTTACAGTGAAAGGACTTTGATGCTGGACTTTCCCCAGTGAGTGAGGTTTAAATCCCTTGACATTTAGCTCAATTTCCTCTTTGCTTTACACTTGTGCAACAACATTTCCCTGAAGTCACAGACCTATTATAAGAATGAACATGTCAGTTTCTTAATTACACCCATGGAGCAGTGACATCTTGACAGTTTCTTTCTTTGTCACTGAACTTGTCTTGAGATCACCTCAAGGTTACCAGTGCAGTAGCAGTGGCTGAACAGGGAAAAGCCCTGCACCATTCAGGTCTCCAGAGTTCAAAGGGTGTTGGCTGAATTGGTGACTTCTAAATTGGTGACTTCTAAATCCATTTAGGTTTCAAGGTCCTGGGTTGTTTGGTATATATTTCTTCAGATGACTGAGTCACCTGACATACTCAATGTGACTGGAAATTAAGATCCATTCAGGAGGACACACCTGGTGTTCTTTGGTCTTTTTTGCTCACCTACCACTGACTTGTGCTTGTATAATGACCAATATGAGTTGTGCATCATTCAACTACTGTTTGGGCCAGGGGTAGTTATTTGGGTATTTTTAGCAGTTGTATTTCTTAGGCTAGGGCTCCATTACTGCTTCTAAATGAAAGTTAGTTTTGCACAGTAGATCTGTACTGCCATTTGAATTTTTTTTTTTCCTAAATTGTCATCAGCTACAGCTTTTTCTTACAGTTGTTATAAGAGGTAAAAGCCCAAGTGGGTGGGTGTAATAATGCAAACAAAACCAAATAACTCAGAGCTGCAAAACTGAAATTCAGCAAGAGAGAGACAAAACCAAAATACGACCATATGGAAAACTACAATTTTGAAAATGTTTGTTTCTTTAACTCTGAGAAGGAAAAGGCAAGGATTTGTAAAAAACCTTGATGGAAATATAAAATAAGGAGCAAAGTAAATCACTGTAATAATTCTACATACACTTTATTCAAAAAGAACCCTTCCTGAAAATATATATGCACTTAAAAAACATATTGTTTGTGGAAAATTTTGCAAATACAATCAAGTTACTTAAATATACTGCTGTTCTTAGGTTGAAATGCATAAAAGCCATGGAATGGATTGAACCTATACCTATACATCCAGATTTATCTCTTAAATTAGTTTGATGATCATAACACCCTATAAGAGACTGTAAAAGCCTACCAGCATAGGAAGATCCTCTGGCATTCTTTAAAAGTGGAGCTTTTTCGCCCACAAATTTAACCGACCTTCTTGCCCCCTGCCTTTCAGAAACTACAGCTACAAATGCCATCTGCATTAGCAATATAATTCACTGAATGGCAGTTTGATCCTTTATCTGAGCTATTAGAACAAAGAATAAGTGGTTATTAAAATTATGACTGACTTTAGGGGTCAGCAATACTTGACATTTATGTGAGACTTATTCTCAGAGAGCAGAAATAAACTCCATAGGCAAATGCCAAGTACAAGTTCACTCTCCACTGGTCATGGCTAATAACCTGCCCATCACACCAGAGGACAAAAGGTGCTGTACAATAGAGCAGCCAGTCACCAGAGATTTCCCAGGAAGCTTCACACAGCAGTGCCAGGCAGACTTGTGAGAAAGAGAGCTGATGTTACATTCCAGTATATATTAACAAGCTGTTGGGCCTAAAGTGCTGAATCCTGACTCCATTTGACAAACACATCTCCTGTTGAATCCAGCAGGAGCTCAGCAGGGGTCAGTCGGTGGCTCAGACAGGAGGGCTAGTCAGCAGGACAGCTATTTAAAAGTGATCACACTCAACGGCTTTGCTGTAGTCTTCCTCTTTTGCCTTCGTCATTTTGGAGTTCACAAGGTCATTTCACTAATTATAGTGACAATCCATTTATCCATTAAATATTTGTAGACTGAGATGCCCTTTTGGATACAAGGATTATGGTTACAATTGCAGTAGATACAATGATTGCAAGCAAGTTAAGAGGAAGGAAGCAGGGAGAGCAAATCAGGCAACGGCAGAGATCCCTGTTTGTTTCTTTATTTGCTTACACTAAACTATTTCTATTACACAATGTAGAAAGAAAATTATTTCCAAATATTTCCATTCTGCAGTCTGTTTTTCTATAGCTGTAATTATCTAAGGACATAGGTGCAATAACTTCTGTAAGGAGGGGTAATACTCCCTGTCAGCTGATATAGAGTCCAATTTTCTAGCTATACTGATTGATCCAATAAAGGATTCTACCTCTACAAACTTTACCACAAGAAATTTACTGATGATATTTAATGATTAGATTTTTGTCTAATAACCTTCAAGCCAAAATCTCACATGTGATTTCTCAGCAGGAGAGGTAAAAAAAATAGACTTAACTTCCTTTCTTTTCATTTTGCTTCTGGGCTAAGACATGCTACTGTTTGCTTTAATTTTATCCTAGGATCACCCTTTGTGTTTCATCAAGGATGCCATTGGATATCCAGCTCCCACTGGAAAAGTTTGGCAGATCTGCCTCTCCTGCCTGCAACGCTTCACCTCTAACACCGGGCACCAGTGTTCAGCTGGGACAAAATGTACATTCCACATCACATTTACCACAGTTCTGCACCAGATTTGTGCCAGAGTAAATAAGTAACATGCATCTGCCACAATGAAAGACAAAAACAATAGAATGTTCAGGAAGTCAACAATAAAAAATAAAAAGCTCCTTGAGAGAATACAAATAGGAGTTAAAAGATAAATTCTGACAGTCCCCAGAGCCTCCACATTACTAGGACAGTTGCCTGCTACAGCAGAGGTGATAAAGCTCTCTTCTCTAGCCTGAAAGAGACCTGAAGGCCTCAAAGTCAACTACAAAGAGAATCAGAAAAATATGCTGTGTGGAAAGAAAAATTTTATTAATTTACCCAAAAGAAAAGTCTTGGATGCAGGAGCATGCAGTACTGAGTGGCTAGGAGGAAAGTATTGTGTTTGCCCATACTAAAAATACAAACCAATCTCTAAGTCTATCCATGGCTCAGCCCCACCATGACAGGCTGGTTGAGTTTTCTGTCTCCAGCTACCAGCAGCCAGCAGTGCAAAGCTCCTTTCCTGATGGCCACTGTCCTTTTTCCATTGTTGCTCCCTCAGGTTCAGATAACTCTATTTTTGGAGGAGCAGAGCTCCAGACCAAGAATTAAAAGTCTTTGTAAAGGGCAGCTGGTTGTTGTACGCTTCTAACACAAGACCTTTGTTCAAGCAACAAAACATTTAAATCCCTCTTGCCTCATGGGTTCTGTGTGTTGAAGAATCCCTAAATTTAAATTTAAAAATGAAAGCATAATCATTACATGAAGAGTAATTAATGTATTCTATCCCTTTATCACAAAAGTGTGTTTTCCAAGTGGTGAGGTTTTTTCAGCTAATTTAATGTCCTATTAAGAGCATTCAAAGGAAGGATTCAAATGATAGTGAAAATGGGGAAATATCAGATTTAACACAAAAACTTTTAAATACAAAGATTTATAGTCTAAAGTTTTAAATAATTATTCAAACTTATAAGAGGCTGTTCAAAGCTGTAATTGAAAACTTCTGGAAATATTCATTATATGACCCATAACAATCATGGTAAGACTTGTAAAAGTTATTAGAGTTGTCAGCTTAGCACATAAAAGTCAAGACAATGTCACAGATATATCTCTTCTGTGTATATCACTATTGGCAAATTGAATTTAGGAATTTATAAGAATGCAATAGAAATTTGATGATTTGTTTTACCTATCTCTAGAAATGTCATTCATGTAAGTGTCAGCAGCTACTAAAATTGAAATTATTAAAGAGAGAACAGCTGCAACTGTCACCTCCCTATATCTCTCTTTCAGACCTTCAGTTTGGAAGGTCTGGCTTTCATCCTGTCTTTCCTCATTGCTTTATATAAGGCTATGTTCAAACTGGGAAAATTAGAAATCATCTCTAAGTCAAACAGTGTCTGAAATCTGTCCACAAATCGGTTCTCATTCTCCAGCCTAAACTTCATGGCCCACAGAATAACAGTATCATTCTTGCACAAGTGATCAAAAGTTAGGAGGAGTTCATCCAGGAATGGATGGTGGTAAACTACATCAGCAGCCATAATGTAGTCAAAGTGACAGGAAGACCTAGGAAAGTTCTTTTCCAGATCAATTCCCCAGGACAACTCCTTAACACAAGGCTGGTGTTTGCATTTCTGCTTTGTATTTTGGAGAATGTTGTACTGAAGGTTTCCCAGTAGTTCTGGCAAATCTGTAGCAGTCACAAAGGCACCTGTGACACAGAGAAAACAAACACAATATTTGAATATACAACAACACTTGAGTAAAAGCCCATTCACAAAAGCCACTGCACAAGGAATTGGTTTTATCAGGTAACTCTCACTGAGGGCAATAAAAAAAATGCAGACACTCCCAATAACTCTTAAATATTGTGCTTAAAATAAATATTTTCTTCCTTGTAGTTCTTCTCTACAGATTGCCATCTAAATGCAGCTGGTGGGGAGAAATCAGATACTTACTGTATCTTGATATCATTGCATTGGTTAAAAGTACAGTGGCTGACTTGGGATTGATGAATACCAATTACTGAATCCAAGAAGTCAGCATGAAATTTAAGCATTACCTCAGGTTCTTCCCTTCTCACACAAGAAGAAGATTTCTCAGACTACCAAAAGCTAAAGTTCTGTTAAAATGCAGAACCTACTGACCTGGATTACTCTTGAAGATGAATAGGGTACCATGAGAGAAAACACAACAATGTCTGTAGCAGAGAGATCAAGTTGCTGAAGGAAAATACTGAAACACAAATGGATAGAATTGGATAGAAGGTGACCTGGCATCCAAGAGCTGTTTGGTCAAAGGAATGGGATGCACTGGTCTTACTTACATCTGTCTCAGTCTATTTGCCACTGATACACTGCAAAGCCACTAATTTTTTATTTTGATCCCCAGTTTAACATGGTTAATGGCAACATATCTACTGAGACCTCCTTTATTGTATCAATACACTCCCAGAAAAAAAAAAAAGAAAAAGAACACCAAAGCATGTTTCCAAACAAGCCTTTTAGAATTTACTGTTTCTTGCTCTTGGAAACTTTCAAACAACAGTCTCTTAGAAGAACCAAGCCACATTGTTTGTCCTCCATTATTCATCTGAGAGGTGTGAGAAATATCACGTACTCACCCAGCAAACTGGCTACTATGGAGACCAAGCCAGTTCCAGCTCCAATTTCAATCACATTTTTGTCAACCAAATTGCATTGTTTAGAATGAGTTTCCAAAAAATAACACAGAACAAGAGCCTGTAGGGGAGGAAATCCATGAACATACTGAACAAAGTAATGAACTAAATCCCTTTACTAAATATGAATTGTCATTTAAAAGCATGCAAAAAATTGTTGTCTGTTCAAATGAGCAATATTCATTCAAGCACTATCCCTAAAGGATCACAGCTCACCATGATCTTTGGGCTCTATAGGTCACAGAATAATTGCTACAAAATGCCTCCATATAGGTCTGTGAATTATTACAGACAGAAGGAGCAACTACAATTAGACAATCTGTCACAACACATGACATGAGTTGTAAAATTCTGGTCACCAATTCCTGCTTATAACTGGACTTACTTCTGGTTGAGATAAAATGTCTCCTCCACAAAAATATCTTGATATAAAGACTACTTCTGAGACAAAATCCGCAACAATCCTTGTTAAGTTCTTCCAATAGTCAATTATTTCTGGCAATAAATTGTTAGAGTTCAAAAGAGACAAATAGATTTACCCCCTTTTCTTTTGGCTCAGTTTTTTTGCAGTTTCTATTTGCTTATCTTGTTAAGCTTAGCAAACTTTCATAGTAAATACAGCCACAAAGATCATCTACAACAGACTCCTTACACGTGTATATATAAAGTGATTAACTGATCTTAAAGTGATTAAAAATCTTCAGCTTTTCTGCCCTGTCTCACACTGACCAGTGTATTTCAGTTCACTGGTGAAATAGAAATTGCTAATTTTATTTCTCTCATAGTTTCCATATTTACTTCCATATCTTTCCCAGACTTTGATAGCTATTTAATCTCCATTGACAAATAAGATGATTGCTATATTCTCTCACAACACAGATGACCGTTTGGAAAGGCAATCATTAGTGGCCTGCTCTGGCACAACAAAATTAGTTTTGCTTTTAAGTAATTATGAATGAGAAGGAAAGGAGCAGGAGGACTGCTGACGCAGTGCTAACAGGCTAGAAAGTAAAACAAAGGGGGCTTTTTCTACCTCTTAATTCAGACCACAGAAGAGAAGGTAATCCAAACTTACATATATCATTCAATCAACAGCACTTTGATTTAGAAATCAGTCTGTGAGAACCAGGAATAATTAAAGTCAGGTTCCTAAAGACTGAGTCTGATATTTGACATTATATTGACATTATATTTGACCTTACATTAGGATTTCCTCCTAGTTACATTAATTCCGATAATTCCTTCCCTCACGGTTTTGCCGTATTCTATTGTAGAAACTGGCTGGCATAATCAAAGTTTCTGAAGGTTAAATCAGGGAAACTTTGAAATCTGCATTCCTTTCCATGAAACATGCAGAAACTTTACTTCCCTTAAAGTTTCTGCACTCTTGAAAAATTTGGCTGCCATTTTTCAGAAGATTTCAAGTACAGCTAGATGGAAGTAGAAGGGAGAACATCAAGAGACGGAGATCAAAGGGTTGTCTTCCTTCCACAAGAAAATTGGCTAAGCCCTTCCAGAAAAAAAAAATATGTTTTTCAGTAAAGTCCATGATTTTGTGTGAATAATTGGTAGTCAGCCAAACTTTCCATGAAGACATACACAGAGGTCACCAAAACATATAATACAGATGACTGGTCCAGGTCTCCTAAAACCAGGAATATCATTTGGACTTCAAAGCAGAAGAGTAGGACAATTATCCTCAGCTGAACTATGGTCATACTTCTAAAAGACAGTATGATCCTAGGAGGCTGAGGCTGTTGGGAAAGAAATGGAGCATCCTGGGTCTCTCCTTTAGGGACACAAATTTCATCATGCATCGTAGCACCTCCCTGGAGATTTCTTTCAGTCTTAATTACTTCAAAACAGTAAGTTTGCTGCTTTGTATGTATTCAAAACCTGAAGAATACTTGTATGGTGAATGTGTTGATGGTTCTTATATCAAGAGCCAAGGACAATGGTTCTCTCCAACTAGATTTCCAGCTATTTAAGAAACTGAGAGCTCCAGCTGAACATTTTCCCATGTCTATGTATTAACAAGGTAAAATTTGTTCCTTACATGAGTAGGTTGAATAGCTTCTGTGAGTGATAGCACCTTGTGAGCTTGCATCACAGTTGTTTCTGCAACCTGGATCTGCCTGCTACACAGCCATCTGTATTTATAAAATGTACAGAAATGCAATCGTCATAAAACTGCCATATTTCTTTAAAAATATGCTTGTAATTGGCTAATAGGATTGAAAGCTGCTGGCAAGCGAGGAGGGGACGCAGGATCATACACCTTGGGTGATTGGGGCACACACAAGGAATACCAAGTAAGTTTTGAGAAACATAAATCCACACAAAACCAGATTAAATTCAGGTTTGGGATTTGCAGAATAGAGACAAAGAAGCACAGAATTATTTCCTTGGGTTTATAACATATAAAAAAGTATATTTATTATACAAAACAAATCTTAAAATGCTAGACGGCTCCAAAAATGAAAAATAACTATACTACAAAAATATTGTACCGATGGCCAGACGACTGCCCCGTAACAATCAGTGGCTTCTGTAATTCTTATCTCATGGCCAGCAAAGTGAAAGCCTTCCCAGGTCTTATAAGCTATATGGTCAGGGAAAAACCGCCTCTCCATGATTTCTGCAACTATCTGTTCATCTTCTTTTTCCCCTGGAAGCAAAAGTATAAAAGGTCAAAGAGGCTGAGTGGACTGATAATAAAACTATCAATTAATATTGAAAGCTGATTTGGAAGCAAGAATATAAATTACATATAATATAAATTATTATGGTGAATAAAATACATTTCACCATTAATGCTTAGCATGGTACACAACTATTCTCCTGCATTCTAATTGAAATTTTCAGTGTGTGACTAAATAAGTTCTTTCATGTCTCAGTGAAGCAGCCAAGTTCATACAAAGTAAAGAAGGGGAATGTTAGCATACATTGTTTTCCATTTCAGCAATCCAAAGGAAATTTTTAAATTTTTTCCCTTCAAGAACAGCTGCCCTAGTAAAGACACTCACAGCCTTATGCACCTGGATTTTTCATTATTCTCCGTATCCTTTTACTGTTCACTTTCCCCATATTCTGGTTCTTTATGACAGTAAACAAAAGGAGCCAGAATATCATTTATAAGTCTGTCACAAAAGTTGTGAAACAGATCCTAGCAACACAAATTATGACAGACAGGACTGAAAGCACTTGTGTTGTCAGCAAAGCTTATCCACCCACTCCAACAGAGCCCTGTCAGAGGGATTCTTTCCAGTTGGCTTGATATCCTGAATGCCATCCCTGTTGCTAAGCAAAGAATATTTATGATAGCTAACAAAATCCTGGATAACTGTTCTAACAGAAGAGGATTCATTCCTTTTTAGAGGAATACCAAGCTAGTTTCAGTTTTGCCATCATCACACAAAACTGCACCACAATGTCAGAAAACAATGTGTAAGAGAAACTGTCTAGAGCATTTTCTCAGCAAAGTCTAGATTCATTCCGATTTTTCATGAGCTCCCTTGACTTTACATTAATATCAGGACTGAGGGAAAACCTCATGTACTGTTGACACATCTTGCAGTGAATCAACTACTTCAAATAGTCTAAACATTGTTCTCACAGGCTAAGGAACTGAAATGCAAACAAAGTTTTCCAAAGAGATGTACAAATCATGTGGAAAACTGGAGTTGTGAAGCCAGCGGCAGGTTAGTTAAAGAAATGTGTGTCAAGCTGCATAATGCTGTATAGGAACCAGATGATTTTGCTGACACATTCACACGTCATGTAAAACAAATGTTAAAATGCTATGTGTTGGAACAAAAACCTAAATAAAAAGAATGATGTGAGTTCTGCTAAGAGAAAGCTGGAGAAGTCCTTCAAGTAGTGAAGGGAAGATAGAAAGAAAATATCAGGAAATAGACCAGGTCAGAATGGAAAAAATTGCAAACTGCAGCATCTTTTTTTCTATAAAATTAAGGCAATCTTTATGTGCTCAATTTTGCTTAGAATTTGTAGAAGTATTACCTTAGAAACAAGCCACATGATCAGCTATTTACACCATTTGTCACATAAAATCTAGATACCTGAACTAAAACATAGCTAAAAAAGTAAAAAGACCCTTCCACCATGAAAGCTGTGAGGAATATACTAGCACTCAATATCTCCATTTTCAGACTCATTCACAAAAAACACACAGAGTAACAAAACATAGTCCAAGTACTTTGCTAGTGGATTAGAAGAGGATTCATTCAGAAAAAAAAATATTTTCACCCATTGATTCATGGGAACAGCCTACAGGGAAGAAAAAGATGTATTAGTCTCTTTTGAGTGTTGGCCTGACTCTGCTTCATCTCAGGAGGTCAAATGGTGTCACAGCCCAATGTCATAAGGAAATAAGATCCAGTCATCTTCTTCTCACCTGCTCTGATGGATTTTCTCCAATTGGCAAAAGGAATGAAATCCAAGACTTTAGCATGAATATGACCTGACAGAGCTCAGCCCTACAGCAACATATTCTCCCATCTTCAGAAGGAGTATACTCTCACCAGTAGAGTTTAGATTTAAAGTTTACCATTTAGACTTGTCCTTACAAATATTTTAGTACCATGCATCAACAGCTATGAAGATGATTCCTCTATGACTTCTCAGTAATTGAGAAGTCAGTCCTCTGGAAAGGAGGACTACTTGTGCTGATATTGCTGATTGAGTAACGCTAGAGAGTTTCCAAGAGATTCCAAGAATTCATAACATCCAGGACTCTTCAGATCACCCCCCGCTCTGGACACACAGGAGTGGAGTCATCCAAACTAAATATTTAAAGATGTATTTTATTTATATAATGTGGAAATAATATAATAATACATATTGTTTATATTAAAAAAAATTATTGTCACTATCTATATACCCCAAAGTCAAGAGGATACCTGCAAAAAGATCAGTAAGGGAACAAACCTGCAACTAGTTCTATCACTGTAAGACATGACTGGAGAAGAGTGAGATTACTGCACTGATAGAAATTATCCAAATGTATCCCAATAAATCCATATGGGGATTTCCAATGACTCACCCCAAATTTTTCCTAAAACTACATAAAGGGCACAATAGTGAGGGACTTTGGAGTCTCAGAATTTTTACTGAGCTACTGACATGTCAGGATCAGAGCCCTAGTCCTACAAGCACTACAGATGACTCCATGGAAACATACACAATGCTGAATCACAATGTAGTCCCTAAATTTCAGGTAGCATCACTTTAGTATCTTTATTTCATTCCACTTATTTCTATTTTATTCCATTTCAGCCTAAGGGCTCTCACAGGAAGGTGCTAGGAGGGAAAGCTAATCGTGCTCTTGACTTCACAGAAGTCAGATGTAACCTACACCTTTCTAAGAATATAAAGCAAAGTACCTTTCCAGCATGTCTAAACTGCACAGTTAATTTTTCCTTACTTCATCCTTACCTACAAAAAGGAATATCATCACATAAGTGTAGGCATTCCACTACATTCATTACAAGCCCTGTCTGCTGAAGCGATGGCAGTGAAGGAGTGTATTATATAGATTAATCTGAAATACCATGACAGGGTAACAAAATGCTTGAAACTTTATACTTTGAAATGCAGAAATACAAAACTGCAACCCACAGGCAGATTCTTCTCAGCCAAGAGATGCACTTAGCCCAGAGCATGAGGACACAAGAAAAGAGAAGGGTTTGCTCACAGCATCCAGTCAATGTATTTACCCAGGTTTGAGAGCTGTGTTCTCAGTTTCAAATTTACAACACTGATATCCCAGCCCTATCCTAGTCAGAGATCATCTAAAAATCATTAAAAGGCTGAAAATAGAAGTACTGTAGTCATTTTATCTCATGAACACATAATGAATTCAAGTTTGCCAAGTACTTCCATTTTTACTTCATCATGTTTGTCTGTCATTGAAAACATCTCCAGGTCTAGGCTCAGAAGCTATTTACTTTCTAAAAATAACTAAGTTAGGTTCCTTTGACTGCAAAGCAGACTCTGTTCTTAAATTAGATGGTCTAATATATATTATAAAAGGCAGATAACTTCCTGACAGATAGGAAGAGACCTTCAAAAACCCTGTCAGTATTCAGCTACCAATAATTCTTATTTCTAAAATATTCCTTTGCATAAAGGACCTGAACACCAACCCATGCAGTCATACCACTTTTTCTTATGTGGAAGTTGAGATTTATTATTTATTGTCAAAATGCAGCTACTGCAAAGACTGAAGAAATGAAAATAGGAAAGATGGGCACATGGCTGAGAGGGAAGAATAAGTTACTGACTTCCCTACAAAGGTCATATATGCTTTGATTATTTGAGTGTTGCCTCCAACTTCTGTTCTGTCCATACACAAGAAGTTTTCACTTGAGTTTAGCAATGTCTTAAGCCGAAATAGTGTGTCTACTTATTGAGGGGAAAGACAACAGGGAAGTGTTAAATTAATAAGATGAGCCAGCAGGAAACCAGGATTACAAGAATCATGCTAGAAGGATAAAAGCAAGGAAAAGTCCAACTATAAATCAGGCACTCAGTTGTGAAGAGGCAGACTTGGGGTCCATACTCAGGCCCCAGGATGTTTTTCACATTTTATAACAGTCTTTGAAGTCAGTGAAAAAGCATCAGTGCAGAAGAGAATGAGAAAGTATTTCTAGACGTAATCCAGGAAATATTAATGAGGTGCTACATCACTACTTCCTCCCAGCTGAATTATCTTAAATTGTAAGTTACAGGGTTAGGATGCTTTTCACTTGGCTCCATTCCAAGAATGTCCCATTTAAGGCACCACTCTGGACTCCACCAAGATGCTTGAAATGATGGCAAGAATTGTCATCAGTTAGGACATCTGTCAGGCAGGGCAAGCAGAAGGAGTGTATCCCTTCTAAAATGTCAGGATTTACGAGAAGGTTACTAGGTCAGCATTTTCTCAGATATTTATGGATTAAAAACTGAGCCATGGCCCAGTGAAGTGAGACGATGGACTGTCAAGGACAAGTACACCTGGCAAACTCATTCTTTTGTCTAGGAGATAAAATTATTCTGGGGTGAATTTACATAATGCAACTAGGGTAAAGTAATTTAGTTTCCCAAGAAATTAAGAGAGGAGTGGTAGCATCTGGTCACAGAAACATTTAGCCAAGGAGAGTTAAAACTAGAATGAGAAATTATGGGAGGAAAGAGAGACAACAATGCAGGTGTGGAGAGCTGATTGTTTAAAGCCACAAAAGGAATGATCAGGTGAGGACTGATCTGTAAACTGAGAGCTAGTAGCAATGGGAATCATGAACAAAAATAAGGAGTTTTAAACTGGAGAATGTATGACAAGTAAATTAATAAGCAAATGGGAAGACACCAAATATAAAGACCTGAGACTGTGAGGGTGGTGCAACACTAGAAGAGGTTTCCCAGAGAAATTATGGATGCTCCATCCATGGGAATATTCAAGGCCAGGATGGATGGGCTTTGAGCAATCTGGTCAAGTGTAAAGTGTCCCTGCCCATGACAGGGTGTTTAGAACTAGATGGTCTTTAAGGCCCTTTCCAACCCAAACCATTTTATGAGTCTATGATCCTATGACTGAAACTTGCAAAGAAACCAAACTGGAATAAGGATCCTGAGAAACAGATTTTGAGACTGGGAGCTGAAATAATGAAATAGGAACAGGGAAAGCAGTAAAGAAGAAGGATGAGAACAAGGAAGGCACAGGCTCAAAGTAATAGAGCAGGCAAATCTCCATGCATCAGGTTCAGCACCTTTCCACCTCCAGAATCTGGCACAGAATTTAGGCAAAGTCTGCAAAGATATCCAATTCCTGTCTCCTCATTCTCTTAGATTAATGTTTATAGACATGGAAGAGAACAACCTGGCTCTACACAGACCACAACTCAACCGAGATTTTACACAAAAATATTATGAAAAATAAAATATTTATTCAAATGTCCTCCTTTTGCACTCAGCTGTAGAACATAACTAGGCCCTATCGCAAAACATATGCATTTGTCCTAATACCTTGTCTACTCCTGATAACCACTAAAAAGGGGACTATTTATGAAGGTTTAGAATCCTCAAAGATGTGCAGCCATGAAAGTATTTAAGAGAAAACACTGCCAAGAGTCCCTGAAGGTATTTGAAGGCAGGGTCTGAGGCTGTCTAGACAGAAATCAGGCTTGTAATAACCAATTCTCCTAACTGACAGCCTGTAAACAAACCTGCCTGAAAAGCTTGATCATAGTCATAGCTTCATTCCTTGGAACGAGGCAAGTAACTAGAGGACAGATGCCAGGCACCAGCAGGAAGCTGCCAGGACAAGAGCATGCAGGTATAACACACTTGAAATACCTCGTGCATTGCTAGCATACTACAGCAGTGCTATTTGTTGCATTTTCTGTATCAATGCCATAAACACAGGTCTTTAGAAAATTATTAATTAGAAGATAGCTCATTGTCAGCAAGACACTTTGTTCCTTATACTTAATAATATTCTTAAGTGCAACAAGGAAACATAGTGAAATAAGAAACATTTTACCGTCTTGTCTTTTGAATTTTCTGACCCCTTGATTTTGTAGATGATTATTCTGTGATGACGTGAAATCCATACTATGCCACAAACCCTAGGACAGAGAAACATGAGTCTCTCAATAAAATTACTTTATTTCTTCTTTCACACATAAGCTTCATTTAAAAAAAAAATTACATGTATTATGCTGAAGTTTACTTCTATTGATAGTAAAGACATGAAGACACATAAGTATCTTCAAAAGTACAAGACACAGCAAACTAGTTCAACTGTTATATTCTCACAGAGGAAAAAGAACATATTAAAAAAAAACAAACCAAAGTTTTTATTAATGTTTAGATCTATGTTATGAAATTTTCAAGTTAGAATCAAAATTAGGTTCAGTAGGCTTACAAAGGATGGAAAGTAAAGGTAGAAAAAAATTCCTGAAAGAGAAGAAAAATTGCACCAATATGATCTAATCTTGTTTGAATTAATTGGCTTGGCAGGGAAGGAAACAATCTAACAGTAAAAGCTGGAGATGAGAATAAGGGACCAGGATCTGCAAATAACGTGCTGAACAGAAAGAATATGTACCTATATGAGCAGGAGCATACTGGAGAAAAAACTAGTAGGAAAAGTGGGACAAAAGACAATATAATATTCAGCTGTCTGCAGACAACCAGTAGTCTCCAATTCTTGATATTTTACAATCAGAAAGAACACTGAGTTCACAGGGGAAAAAAACAAACCAAACCAAACCAAAACAACAACCAAAAAAACCCACCCCAAAACAAAAAACCCCACACAGTGCTTTGATTATTTTTGATACTTTGATATGATTTTTAAATGTCCACTTTTATGTGGAAATTTGATTTTTGCCAGGATGGTTACAGGTATCATATAGTTAATAATCTACACATGTCTAAACACCCAACAGGGATGCAATTAAATAAGGCAATGACTAAAAGAATATCTCTCCATAGTGGGACCAAACAATAAAAAGAAAGAAAAAAAAAAAGGACAATCAAAATAAAAATATATTCTGAATATCAAATCGTCCTCACAGTGCAAAGTCTTAGGTAGGTTTTTCTTTCAAAACTTCAGGATCAAGAGGACAGCATGGAACAGCCCTCTCTTGTTTGAGATGATGCACCTTACTTGTTATGAACTGAATTTTGTTAAATTTTATATCAGTAGAAAAAAACTGAGTTACAGCATCTATAAACCAGAGCTGCTGGGCAGGGTTACTTGTTATGTTAACTATAAGTCGTTAGAGTTAATAGTTCTCTTTGTATCACTTAACGACCCTAGCCAGGGCAGGTAGATAGCCCTCCTTTTGTGTTGGTAAAACCCTGCCTAAGGCAAAACTGCATTTCTCCTTACCAGGCAGGGAGAATCTGGGGAGGAGGGAGGCATTACAATATGTAGATTTTGAGAACCAGTGTACCATGGGACGTATTGAACTTATAAAAACCCCAAAACCAACGAGCCAAATATAAAATTAAAGAATTAGAATGATTCGTGGACGTGAGGAATAGAGTGCTGGACCTGCAGAGATGTTGGGAGACCTTGGTGCCCCTCGCCCTGACTACAGAAGCTGCCTGGGACCGGGACCTGGAGCTGGGAAGCAGAGAAAAGGGAGAAACACCGGGGTCTCGCCCAGGCGTTCGTATGAGGATCGGACCCCTAGCTCTGCCCCTCGTGGACAAAGCTGCACATCCTCCTCCTCCTCTGAGCCACGCTGGGAAGAAGACGGAGACGGCCGCCTCGTCGAGCTTCCTAATCCTGAGCTGATCACTTTAATAAAGGCGTTAAAAGGAGAAAAGTCTCCTGCCCTGTTTTTATTTCATTACTCTCTTGACTTCACACCACAAAAGGCACACAGGTTTAATGTTTACTACTACAATACCAGCAGCCATTATCCTGTTCGAAGGTGAAAATAACTTAGGGGCTTTCTACATGTCACCATAGCACACAGAACAAAAATATTGCCATTATATTTATGTCTATACATGAACTTAGCAATAGCAACATCATTAGATAGGAAAGAGAAAAGAGACTCAGTGGGATTCAAAGTCTTTGTATGCATCCTCAGAATAGCAAGTGGCATAAGAAACTACAGGGATATTAAACAGAAAATGTTACACACATTCATCACCTCATTGTCTATATCAGAAGTATTAAAAATGACAGATTTCCTTCCCATTAGAAGGCAAAATAAAAGGTAAATTCACCCTACAGGACAAAGCTTTTGTATTTTGTGGTCCTCTACATTTTTTATGTCATTCTAAAAATATCCTGAGGTGCACTGAACAACACAGCAACCTAAAATAGTCCAACATGGGCATTCAGAAGTGCTACAAGCAACTAAACAGTGCTGAACAGCTCAGTTACACTTTTAAAAGCAAATTATATAAATTAATTTAGCATAAAAGGCAGAGACAAGCGAAACACCACTGGCATCTACCGCATTTCGGTCAACATTACCTGAATCTCTTGCAGATTTCCAAAGATGGTGCTCCAACAGCGAAGTCCTTATCTTGCCGGTGGCTTCCCCCCGTGACAGCCGCAGGCAAAGGCGTGTTCGGAAGCCTGTGTCACACATTGCCAACATCCCCACACCGGCAGCAATCACAAACCCCGACAGCTGCAGCCCGAGCACAAAGAGGGCCCCACGCAGCCCTTACGTAAGGGAGCAATTTTGTAACAGCAAGAGACACCCCCCTCTAGGGAGCTCCGACCACAAAGTAACCAACTCGGGAGCACTGTTTACAAAATAAATAGTGGCAGCGTGTTAGCAACTCCTCACTGCTACTAAAAAGCAACTGAAGAACACAAAGTCATTCTTCAGAGCCAAAAGGGTCTTCCAGGAGAAAAATTTACCAAGGGGAAGGGATGCTTTTGCAGCTGTGATATAGGAATGCATGCTCCCGTTGGAAGGCAGAACTGTAACAAGGTACACAACCCCCAAAATCCTAACCCCACGACACTGCTGTCACTCTGCATAAATACAAACATACTGCTCCATATCCAAGATGTCCATTCACTCAACAGATAACAAACACTGTCATGGAACCAAATACAGGTATCTAAGACTTCTCTTTTTTAGACTGCAATCAATTCAGGACAGGAGCCGTCTCTCACTTTACACATTTTTTAGAAAAAATTAGACTTCAGCCTCAACTGGGTTTTCTACGTGTCGCCAAAAAATAATAAATTATTGTACCAAAACACTAAACAAGCCCTACAGAGAAGTGAGAATCTCTGTACCATGGTTAGCAGAAGAAATTAAAGGGAGCTCTTCTATTTTTGTAAAAAACTCACCAGGACTTGATACACACTTTTAAAGTAAAATTCAGTAATGCTAATGAGTGATTTATAAAATACTGCTGCAAACTGGCTGGACAGACTGAGAATTTGCTTAAAATGTTGTAATATTTCCTAAAAGTAGTATCAAAAGGGATGATTTTCACCCAGTATAAACTGTACATGAAGTTACACTCTCTGCAACTGTAAGGGCCAAATCCCACCCAGTTCACCTCAGCCCCTCGCCCATTTAGGGGAGTATAATGTCTCATACAAAACTTTAACAGATGGTCTTGGATTTCAAATAATGAAACAATGAGAAATGCAGTAGAAACATCAAATGAAAACACACACACACAAAAAGCAAAGACTAAAATGTAACATAAGAACAGAAGTAAGATGGGTAGAATTCTGTGCTTTCCCTCCTTAACACCCAGGAGCTGGAAATAAATTTTATATTCAGAGAAAAGAGGCATGTGAGAAGTCTGAGCTTCACATCACCCCATACAAATTAATCCAATGTGAGTGCTGCAACCAGTAGACAACCTCTGAACATCACCTTTGCAAACAAATACTGTCTTTGGACACAGCCAAACTCCAAATGGAGTTTGTAACATGTAACTCCAAAACTAGAAACATGTCTTTTACATTCAGAATATGAACAATTACTGCACCATCAGATTACAGAGGGAGTTACTGTACTGTATGTTTTTCCTTGAGGTTTTTTGAGGGCTTGCATCACCTCTCTTCAATAAAAACTATTACTTTGGACATAAAACTTTCAAGACAGGCTTAGGGAAAAAGAAGAGCAAAAAATTGAACCTATTTTACATCTTCCAACACCTAGAAAGAACCCAAGAAATTTTCAAAATTTCATTTAAATTTGAAGTTAAGGAAGCAACTGATTGCAGGTGGTTTTAACAGCTCTATCAATTCAATTAGAATGCAAATAAATTGACAACATGTTTTGGCTCAATTTTAAAATCTGAAGCCTGGAAACTTCTATCAAGTGAAATCTAGGTCTTTTCGAGTAAGTGTGCTAAAATTAAGTGTGTTTTGTTTGGAATCACTTCTATTTAAGTTCTGGACAGAAAATGAATGACAAGAGGCAGTACAAATAAGGATAATTTATTATATTTTTAAAAAGAATTCATTAGAATATTTACAAAGCTCAAGTCAGAAAAATCAGTCCTTTTAAATAATTCTTTTATTTAAGACATTTTCTTTCTTATTCCTCTCTTGCTCCGCGATTTCTTTTTTCTGCCTTCAAACACAGGTTTGGCAGTCACCATGACTACATTTCCCAGATCTTCATCCTCACCACTTGAGCTACTGCACCCTTTTTTCTCTTTATGGTCTGCTGTCTCTGTTGCAGACATGTTTTTCCTCCTTTTGCTCTTGCCTAAATCTCTGCCTTTGGATTCCTCCACTGAGGAGTCACTAGAAGTTTCTGAAAGATGCAAATTTCCAACAAAACCACCTCCATATAAAAATTCTTTTCTGGAATCTGACTGTTTTCTTCTCTTTCCACTCTGTACTTTTGTTGCTGCAGCTTGATTTGCATAGCCTGTGGTACCTTCCCCTTTCCTTTTCCCAGGCTGTTTAAGTTCCATCTCCATGACAGCAGTGGCCTCCTGAATTTCATCATCTGCTTCCTCCTTTCCCTTTCTCTTCAGACAAGTCACAGCTCTGCGCAGTCTCTGGCTTTTAATAGCTTGTTTTTCATGCTGTTCTAATCTGAAGAATGAATCGATTCGAAGCTGAGTCTATCAAAAATAAAACAGAAACACAGTTGAATGTTTTTGTGGGAATTCAGTTGTTAGCTATATTATAAAGCATCTGAAACTAAAGCAGGACAAAGGAGTAATGAAATTAATACGCATGCACACAGATGTGAACAATAAGACACATCATTATAGTAATACCCATATTTTATAATAAATTAGGCAACAAGAACCTTTATAGAAATTAATAATTAGCAGACTCTAGTAAGATTTCATAAATATTGCACTGCTGGTGATTAGACATATGTTCCTATTGTCAAGCCTAACACAGAGAATCTCTGTAGTGCTCTTAAGTATGTCCTTACAAACACACCCTTAGCTTCCAGCTGTGAAAGCAGAATGTTTACTAAGTAAACGCTGTAAGTGCACTTTGCATTTCTGCCTCCAAGCGCAAGAACATGCAGGTGTTTGACTCAGGTTCATTGCACCACATGCTGCTACAATATAAAGACTGAAGAGTAGAACTAACAGTCCTCACACAGTGTGGATTTGTGCTATTCAACCACAGCTAGGTTTTGGTATAGGCTAAGCCAGTCCTCTACTTTTTCCCTAACATTGCCTAAGAGAGACAGACTCTTCCAAAGGATATTCCAGTCAACCTGAAAGTATATGTATGTAACTATAGGGCTTTCGCTCCACTCAGTGACACAGAAACCTAGAACACTGGTTTAGACAACATATCTATCTTGTGTATGGCAAAAGGAAAAAAGAATCTGGCATTGGAGATCAATTGTACAGCCTACTTTGACAGCTACCACAGTGGGCATCACCATTCACTTTCAAGTGTCAATAAAGTTGAGAGAACATTTACTTGGAAATTAGAGTACTATTACTAATGGGCACTTGCTCAACACTTCAGTCTGCACTCTTCCTCAAAGGATGTGTACAGCATCAAATGGGCAGTATCACTCCACCAAATTCTCAGGGGCACTTTTATATATACTTTGTAAACTGCTTATGGAATACTGTCTTCTAGAAGTACTGAAGTTGCTTGAGGTACCTGTAGCTTGACTGTGTCCAGAAAAAACAGCAGCCTGGACTTGAGATAGGTGCTTGATAGGTAAGGAAACTTGAAACCAATGTCTGAAATTATGCACAATCCCCCACAACACACTCAAGTCATACAGAAATGAAGTCTAGAGAAGCAAGCTTAGTGACTTTAAAAAAATAAATACATAAAAAGATTAAAAATCAAAGCCCAGCTTCTGAGAAAGATATTTTACTTCAAAGCCTTTTTCAAATGCTTCTCTCACAATTTTCCAGATGCCCTTAAACTATAGGTAGATTTTCACCTGCTGCAAGTTCAGTTGTTTCATCACAGGCAAAAGGATTCCATCTATCTTTGTCCTAGTCCAGCCAAAGTGATCCTTGCAGAATGTGCAGAAAGTTAAGGAACTTTTCAAAATGGCTACTACTGGTATTTTGTAAACACATAAAATGAAAATTCCTGAAGTAAACAATGTCTGCAGGAAAGTTGCTCCACTTCAAAGCTTTTTCTACTACAAAATTAGACAAAAGACTTTTAGTTAAAACAACATATCACAGTCATGCTGCTGTATCTCCATTAGTTGCAGAACTTTCTCTCTAATATCAACATTTTCAAAAGCATGTCTCAGTGAAGACAGAACTTATTTTGGGTAAATGGTATTGCCATAGCACAAAATGCCTATAAATAAACCTTATTTTTACACTTGTACCTACTGGAAGTTTCATTTACTGTTTAAAACACTATTAGCTCTGCATTTATTGCCATCTACTTTTCAATAGTTTGTTGCAGCTCAGACTGTAACTGAAGCAAAAAGTAGACATTGGAAGAAATGCAGGGAATAACAAGGGATAAAGTGCAGACCAAAACACCATTTCTGTCGAGACTTCAAGACTTACTTGTGAAAAAAGGCAAACATACAGAGGGAGTGTGCAAACAATCCCAGTTAAAGAAGAGAAACAGGCACAGGACAGTTACAGAAAAATAACAGTTACAGAAATATAATACCACAACAAACTAGTCAGTTCAGCTACAAGATTCTCTTCGCATGCAAAGTGAGGCTGTCCACTCTCTCAGGAGGGCAGAGCAGCCCTGACTGCCACACATGCACGGCTGCATTCCCTTCTGTTGCAGAGCTGGTATCATTTTAGAGGAGTACATGCAGATAGGGCTTGGGGCCCCTCACAATAAAGAGATGTTAAAAACTTGACACTCCATTACTGACTCCTTACAAACTTTGAGTACTTTTACCCAACAAGTAAAAGGATATTCTCTGATCTGCTCTACATCAGGCTTTCCCCAGATGAATGAACCCCTTGACTCATCCACCACAGGCTTCAGGTATGCTTCTGCCACTGCTGGATTTGGGAAACCCGAATAAAGCTGTAGCTCCCGCAGTTTCTTCTTGACTTTGGTGTCATGTGGATTAGGCATCACTTTCTTATTCTTCTGAGCCTCATTCCACCACTCACTGAAAAACAGAGAAAATTATTCATGTGCCTCATAAAATAAAATTTGAAATATCAAGAGCCACCATGCTAATTTCAATAGCCTTAGTCTCCCTACTTCAATTACTACAAGAGATGATGTAGAAAATGTCCCAATGAAAGATGGCCAAAGGGACAAAAAATCTTAAAAGCAGAAAAGACAAAACATACACATTAAATGCAGCTATTGTAAGCCAAAGGAGCAAATATCACCTGGATTTCCCATAAGCTGCTAACCAGAAGGCTCCAACTTTAGCCTCACTTGCAAAGGATGTTCCACACACAATGATCATTTTTAGAGGTTTTTAGGTATGCAAGGAAAAGAAAGGAAAAAAAAAAGACTTCTAACCATCCTTGCTATTGCCAATACAGCTGCCTTAGCCCTCTTCGAATCTTGCTCTTGCCCACACCCTAACTGCCTGTCTCCTTCCAGGTCATTCATTCCTCAGTCAAGTCCCCTTTATGAGCAAGATACAGCAACCTCCCACCAAGCCAGGGAGAATGAATCTCTGCTCCACCATGGATCCAGCTCTCCAATAAACTCTGAGGCAGATGCACAGTCCTACAGCTGTTCTGCTGTCTTTGTCTCACTGTGATTGCTGTATCAACTTGTCACCTTATCTACCTGTGATTCCAAATAGTGATACAATGGAGTCATGTTTTACAGCCTACTTAGTCCCACTAATGATGGTCCCATTAATCAATGATGGTCATATATTTTGCTGCATACTTAAGCATCAGCAAAACATATTTACTAATAATCACAATATGGAGATCCAAAAAAGCAAATCATAATGAAGCATACGCAAATTTTAAGAGAGGTTCCAAGCCATGCCCAGGAAATTCATTTAAAATCTCCATCGCTGTTACAAAGCCAACATTTGGGATGCCCTCAGTGTAGTCACTTCCAAGCAAGTATGCCAAATTAATTAGCTTGTTTCTATCCAACCCTGAAAAAGAAAGTGTAAAGATTCAGTATTTATTATCTTACAAAATAAAAAATATTATCAGAAAGGCAAAAACTGAAAGGAACACAAAGGCATTAACTCCATAAAATTATATTTAATTCAACAGCAGAATTTGCTAAGTTATATTCTGGAGCAGTATCAATATACTCCTGTGCTAGCTCAACCACTAATAATTGTGCTAATTTGGCAAATATATCTTGCCAAAATGAAAATGTTACAATGGACATCAGGAGGAATTTTTTTCATGGAAATGACTGTTAAATGTTAGAATGGACTGTGCAGTGAGGTGGTGGAGTCACCATCCCTGGAAGTGTTCAAGAAACAACTGGATGTGGTACTCAGTGCCATGGTCTAGTTGACAAGGTGGTGATCAGATAAACATTGGACTTGATGATCTCAGAGATCCTTTTCTTTTTCTCAGAGATATTTTCCCAACCTAAATAATTCTGTGATTCTGTAATTTCAAAATTCGGGGTTGTTACAAGATTTTTGTTTTTACATTTATTATATCCAGTTACTCTTCTGTTCTCATCCAATGCTGACCTGAATTAAGTAATGCCAGAATCAAATATAAACATTCTGTTTGAATTCTAGTCCATAATACCAATGCCTCTGCTTCCTAGAAGAGTTCCTCAACTGTGAGTCTTTTGCTCTGTGCTGGTACAGTTACTAAGTAGATCAAAGAGCCCATGACACAGCCAGAAAGAAGGAAAAACTCAGCTGACCACTATTTGACAGGCTATAAGGTCTGAGGCAACCAGATTGATTTTCAGTGACCACCTTCAAGAGTTTGGATTTGAAAAAACATTTTTAAAAATTCCATGCAGAAAAGAAGGGATGTGAGTCTAAACACACAAAGCAAGACCATCATCATGCTAGTCACGATATCCATCAGCTGTCCAGACAGAAGAATTTCTGCAATGCATGGGAAACAAGAAGCACAAGACTGCAGAGGAATGTGACATAAAGACTGATGATGACTATTTTTTCCAATGAATAAATAAATATTTGGCTTATATCACATTAAAACCATTTAAAAATAGCAGACATGCTTTTAAAGCAGTCCTTTCCAATTAAGCTACAGTAGCATACTTAAGTAGGGCAAAATTATTTAATTCAATTTGCTGGGAGAAAACAAAGCTACATTTTTCACCACATAAAAATGCTATGAAATTTTACAGGCTATTATTTCAAAGTCTGTAGCCTCTCAAATTGAAAATGTCAAAACTGATTTCAAAAGAGTTCTGCTCAAGACATAATAACAAGTTTAAATTGGCTCGTATTTTGCCTAATACTTTATGTGACACTAAAGCTTAGTAGTTCAACAAAATTGGCAACAATGTGATTAGACTAGCTCAAGAGCAATCAGATAGAAGAAAAAAATCTTAGTGTCAACTATAAGTTAAATGTTTTACACATATTCCAGATCTACTTTTAATATAGTACATCTCACTATGTCCAAAACGAACTTCTGTTTCCAAAAGACTAAAAATCTGATGACATCAGAATATAATTTTCCCACCACATCAGAAAAGTCATGCTAAAATTTACCCAGAAACTTGTATAATAGTTCATATCTCCAGCCTTGGTGATCATTACACTAACTCAGGATATCAAATGCAGGCGGCCTGCAAATTCAGGGGGGTCATCTGGCACTAAAATAGCAACCTAACTGAATGGCTTTAGAGACTCTCCAAAGAACAGATATTGATTAACAGACACAAAATTCTGTAGAAAATACAAAGAGACGGATGACAGAGCTGTCTTATTAAAGACTCTGTTTAACAAATCAATACCTGAGGCTTACCTAGCTCATTCTGAAAATCAACATACTGATAATATTCTACGTATTTGTTCTGACTGAAGAAATTTTTATAAACATGGCGTGCACCAAACAACCAAACATCACTGTCATCAGTGATTGTCCCAGAGGTCTGATCAGTAAGGTCCAATATGGCACACTGTGCCTCGGCCTCCATCGGAGCTTCGATGTATGGAATGCCAAACAGACGGAGGAGCTCCTGGAGGATGGAAGGAAAACAGTTAATAATTCATCTAAAGAGTTCACTTCTAATACACTTCTGCTTGACTCAGAACTGCTAGATTCACACTAGGGAGTTATTTAATATTTGACAACAAATCTCAAACTTCCGGTAAAAAGTGCCAAGCTCAGTTAAGTCAAGGGGGAATACCCACTCAACTCCTCTCAGGCAGACAGTGCCATGGAAGTCAAGCACTACTTGAGCACACTTTTACCACACAGTTTGAGAACCTGCCATCTTAATTACACAAGCATACTTAAGTATTGTTTTGCACAGCAAGGAGAAAACTCCATGCATTACAATTATGTGGGCTTCATGAAAGAAAGATGCAGGTTAAATATAAAAAGTAAAATAAAATTGAAATAAAAATTTTAAAAATATTTGGTCATCACTTCATCTAAGAAAGTAGTATGAAAGTATATGTGAAACATTCATATCAAGCAAGAAACAGTGGGAAGACTAATCATGCCTTGGATAGTATTTTGATATGCCTCTATTTTGATGCATTTTTGCTTTTATGGGATACATTACACAATGTCAGTTAAATATCCCACACACACTAGGTTTACAGGCTTGTGCTAGGTACACAGGTCTGGATTATGTTCTTCACTTAGATGGCTTTTGAGGCTTGACACAAGCCTCAAGACTTTACATTTTTACTGTAATTAAGAATAAAAGCACAAGATCAAAAGACTTACAACTATAAATGTGTGCATATGATTACATGGCACATAATACTACAAAAGCAATCTACTAGCCTTAAAAAAATCACCAGAAGAAACAAGTATGGCAAATATTTAACCCAGATGAAATATCATTTTAAAACTACTTAAACTGTTCCATTAAGAAAAAAAATGCAAGTATTTACATATTTCTCAGAATTAATTTGTGAGCATAAGTTTATTAGAGACACTATCACTAGTCTACTATATTTTGGGTTTGCTAACCAAAACACATTGTATAACCCAAACCTTGAAACACTGACACAGAAACATCAGGCTTATTCAGGTGTTACTGGTGAGATTCCTTCAAATTGCTTACTCAGAGCATAAACTATACAGACTTCTTGTAATTCTTTAACCTTTCAATCCATAGGCATAATCACAGTTTACCTAACACACAGCCTGCACCAATTCTTGCTGCTGAACGAACATAGCTTCCTAATATTTTTTGTTCATTTTGCACCTTTCACAAAAAGAGGCCAAGATCAAACTGGCTCAAGCTTTAAAAGTTGGTGCTTAAAAGATATACTGATTTATCTATAATTATACTATTATTTTATAATGTTATTACACTTACTTAAAATAGTAGGAATTCAAGACTACCTCAAAACTTTCAATATTTTAAAACAAGCAAACTGAAGAAAACGAGCTCCTAAGAGGGAAAAAAGATGACCTATAACTAAGCAAAATTACTAATAGCTTTTGAGTACATGACTGGGATGGAGGAAGGAAACATATCAAAATGACTCAACAAATACTACCTGGCTTTCCAAGAACATCTGTCCTGTTACAGAAGCAGCAACACGTTCCTGCTGCTGTTTTTGAGACTGAAGTGTACTCTGCTCAGCAGAAAGGTTCTTTTCTAATTCTTCTAGTTCTTCCTGAAAATATAAACCAATATTTTTATTATTTTAACAATTCAAGTATACCTAGGAAAGTAAAGCACAAAGTCTCCAACTACCATTATTCTAGTAGTATATGTTCCATCAATTCACTCTAGGAAGTTGTTACAGCTTCTCTAATGCAGCAAATTGTTAGACCAGAGATGATCTAGTCATCAATTTACCTTGAAGTCCTCCTTTGATTTTAGGGAGATTATAATTAACCACCTCTAAAGAAACATCAGTTCCATACAATTAGATAGCTATGTGAGAAAGCAATGAAACAATAAGAAGCTGTTCAATAGTTTTCCTTAACAACTATTTGGAGACAAAGCACTCCATTACAAGTTCAAAACAGGAAACAATGAGTTACCAAACTGATATCTTGCCACTCATCCACTGCAGCTTTACCATCAGCTTCTCCTTCAATATTCTGAGTGTTTCTCAACTGCACCTCATCAGATTCCTTCTGCAAGTCCACTGTGAAAGCATCAGGTCTGTCTGACTCCACTTCTGCAAGTGTTGGCTCATCACCCACCTTTTCATCATATTTAGTAGGAGACTCAGCCTCATTACTGACCTCAGCATCCACTTCAATAAAGCTTCCTATCAAAGGAAAACAGAGACTTGTACACAATTTTAACTTGGGCAGTGACTTTTTTTTTCTATATGCAGCAAATAAATATAACAATTGTGAAATTACATAAACCAAGCGGCTGACTGGTTAACACACCAATTAAATTCAATGTACACAACATGCTTTCCTGACTCTCCATATTCTATACTCAAGTTTCAATGGTGAAATCTGACACCAGGTGGAAAAAACACAGCTCAGATTTTCTTCCTGCCTCCTATATATGCGGGAGGGGATGCATTTTTAAGCATTTCTTACTAAGAGAAAAGGTTACCTTCAACTATTTTCTTATCCTTTTACATAATCAAAAAACACATACCATCAGAATCACTGTCTTCAGACTGTGATATCCCTTCTCTTTCCACCTCAGGATCTCTTGCTTCTGGAAAAAGTCTAATATCCTCAGATACATTCTCCTCTGTTTGTGAATTTACTGCCTGTGTATTTTCAGAAACTTTCAAGTTTTTCTCATTTTTAGAAAGGTCTGTTGTTTCAGTGTGAATCAAAGCATCTATATTGGTTTGCTCAGGGGAACAGCTTGGCTTCTGCAAACACAAACTCATATCCTTCTCTCCCAGAGACTTTAAGTCCATTTTGGAACCATTTTTTTCTTTGTCCAAGTCTTCTTTATCTTTTCTAGTATTGTTAACGTAAGAATAATTTTCAGCTCTGGATATACAGGTATCATTTGGTGAAATATGATTTTTGGAACCATTTTCTTCCCTGTCTACATCTTCTGTGTCCTTTATAGTATTGTCAATATACGTTTCAGCTCTGGATATACTGGCGTCCTTGGGTGCAATATGCTTTTCCAAATCATTTTCTTCGTCTACATCTTCTTTGCCTTTTCTAGTATTTTCAATAGCAGAATAATTTTCATCTTTGAATATAACAGTGTCTTTGGGTGTAATACCACTTTTTTCCAACTCCTGACTCTTCTGTTTAAATTTAGCATCTTGCATAGTCACTTGGATTGATGAATGAATTGTAGCTATAGGAATGTTTTTTCCCTCAACTTTAGGAATCTGCTCTTCCTCATCTGAGCTACAAAGCAGAAAATCCTTCCCTTCTGGTCTTTCTGACAGCACTCCACCAGTTGTAGCAGTAACAACTTCCTCCCCTTTATCATCTTCACTCAGAGCTTGCTGAATTGCCCGCAGTGTTCTTGGAGACACGCTGCCTTCCTCTGACACAAACTGGTCCACACTCAATTGTCCTGTGTCCAGTTCTTCTTCTGAGCTGCTTTCCACCATGGCTGCCTGGATAGCAAGCAAAGTCCGAGGAGAGGGGGGTGCTGCCACCACACTGTCATCTTCCTCTGTCTGCTTCTTGTCAGATACAGACAGCTTTGCATTAGCAGGTGATTCATTGATTTTATTTAATTTAGGCAATTCATGCATTTTTGATGAGGGTCCTGCAGTAGTTTCCAAGTCTCTATTCATAGCCTCTTTTGCTTGAATACCTGAAAGAAAGTTTTGTGTGGAAAAATACTGCTTTATAAAAACATTCCACTTTACATAACAAACATCATTATATAAAGACTATTAAACCACTCTTCTACAGGTTTACAGATCACAGTTAATGATGTATAACAGTAATGCACATTTCATACAAAGTACTGACTAGGTGCACCAATAAACAATATTCAGGTTTGTCTTAAACCTGCCAGTTTTAAGTGTGCACACTCCAAACAATAGGTTTTACAAAATTATGACCCAACATACCCTTTATCAGAATATAGTGAGAAGTCTCTTCAGAGACCACTCTCCTTGATTCCACTTCTTTCACAAAACCACCTTCATTTTCATATTGTGTTTGGATTTCACCCGAGTGCTGTTGATTCATTTCTTTTTGTACATTTTCTATGCACCGATTGAGGTTGCTTTTTTTAAGCAAACCCCTAAGCTGGTACTGGGAAAAGTCATTGGAGTCCTCAAAAAAACAAAACAACAAAACAAAACAAAACAAACAAATCAATTGAAATAAAACACCCCTTTTAAAGCAAATTCATTTCCCACATTTTGGAAGTGTGGGAATTCTTTCAAGAGTTCCTTTAAGCAGCTAACATTTGTCTTTCACTGGCTGCTGCACTCACAGGCAACAGCAATACTGTTCTGGCAACATACAACAACTCTGAAAGGTACCAGTAGTTCTGGGTGCTGGAGAACATGACATCTCAATTTTGGCTATCAGAGCTCATCCCCATCTTAAAAATAAAAGCAATTAAAAGAGAATCCACATGTGGATCATTTTTAAATGATGGTTCTTAGCTTACACTTGGACACAAGCCATCATTTGATCTCATGTATACTGCACTTTCAAAACCTCACTGTAGAAGTGGCACTACAGGACTCCCCATTCATGTCTGACCAACTTCAACACATCTGCCTAAGTTAAAAAAGCCTTTTCCCAGCTGCCAGCTCCTCTAACAACCTCAGGATTTGGAACCCAAGCTGTGCTCATCCTGCCTGGCTCATCCACACCGGCAGCATGTTATACAATCTTCGGCATAATGCTGATGAGGCACAAAACACAGCACAATTTCTAACATTTTTGCCAAACTGAATTAGCCCTGCTAATTTTAGTGGAAATCAAGAGATAAGGCTGTTAAGAGTAATTATCTTACTGGATTTTTTTCTCCTCATGTTAACATGTCTTATTAAACAGTCCAGGGAGTAAAGCTTTCCAGATGTAGTACTCTTTCTTCATTTGCATTAATGGCAACAGCTCCATTCCAATGTCTTGAAAGCTATTTTAAATATTACCTCTGGCATTGCTTCAAATAACGTTCTTCTTCGCTTTGTAAGTTCTTTAATATCAGTCAAGATCTCATGTTTTATTTCTGGAGGAAGCTTGTGGAAATCTTCTGATTCAATATCTATAGAATAAGGATTTTCACATAACTGTTCCTATAAAAATGGAAAACAAGAATACAAATTTTATATTACAGCACAACAAAAATAATAAAATATTTAGAGCATCATTCCAAGCAAGACAAAAAAAACCCAACCCCTCAAGAAGTTTGTTGCTACTTCCCCACATAGTGAAGAAAATATGAAAAAAAAGTAACTACTATGTAATAAAATAGCACTAAGTACTTCATTATTGATGTACAATATACCGAGAAACTTGGTTTTCTTGGTTTTATTATTTTTACAAAAAGATACTTAATATAAAACACAGAACCAGGTCATATAGCCTCAGCTACTCAGATTTTGTCCTTCTAAAGAGGTTCTCCTTCTGAATGAGAACAGCTTCAAAGAGAAACAATCTTTCCAAGAGTGTTTCTTTTTTTTTTCCTATAGGCAAAAGCAGACATAATTTTATCATTTATTATGCCTTCTTCTTAGGTTATGTATTTCTCTTCTCCTCTTCCAATCAAATCAGCACATCAGAAGCAAACACAGAATTGAAAACACAAGGACTTAAGTGCTTCAACTCCAGTTCACATTTAGAGAAGCATAGGAATTCTGTTAAATCTGCTGTTATTTATGTACATACATGTGTACAAATGCATTCACTTCTCCTGCATTGTTACAAAACCAATGTCTTCTCCATATGTTCAAAGGAAGTAGTAAAAAGTAAAAGAAAGGCTATCACAAGAATTTTCTGTTCTGCTGTATTCTAGTGGAGAAATCACATTTATATTTCCTCATTAATAGGAATACTTAGAGTACTGAAAATTAACTTGTTTTCTTATAAGTAATGCTATAATATGACCTATTTCTCCAAATAATTGGATTTTATAAGATTTTTGCTCGTATTTTAAGCACAGCGCAGGAATGAGAGGATTGTTCACACGAACAAGGTAACTATGTTGCACTTACTTGCAACATCTGTTTTTGGCTCATTCTCATTTGCCATTCCTTTTCTTCCTCCTCCTCTGAGCTAAAAATCACAAAGAGAAAACAAATATGTAGACACTTACCCAGGAAAACAGAGTTTCTATTTTAAGCAAAAAGACAGAAGTCATAAAGATCTGAGCAGAAAGTAAGAAGGCAAACTGATGTCAGTTAAAACTGGATGGAGACAACTGCTGCTGTTTAGATCATGACCATCATGACACAATTCTTACTGGGTCAGCATTTGAAGTATATAAAAGTACAGATGTGCAAAGAACAACCTACAGGGCAGCTTCACATTCTCACTTAGTGTTATTTAAGAAGATGCTACAGGTGTGACAAGTACAGACAAAGCCTGCCTCTGCTGAACATGTCAACACAAAACAGAATCAAGCTGCCACACACCCAAGCTTGAACAATCAGTCCCATTTAGTTGTATGGACAAGGCCATAGAGACTGAGGTAGAACTTTGATCCTCATACATGAATCCAGGGTAGAAATTTAATCTGTGGGCTGAAAGTTTCCTCTGTTACTTTCCCATAAATAGCTAGGAGGCTTCTATATCCAAAAAGAAACTGAAATAAAATATAAATTAAAGAAATATACTTTATATATTTATTACAGTGTCTCATAGGTTAAAGGTCTTTTATCAGCATCAAAAAATTGGGTTTATACTTTTACCCAAGTTTATTAAAATACATTTAAGCTATTTTTCTTAATTCTACCTACCTATGCTTCTCTTCATCCTCTAAAGTAGGCAATACATACATATCATCAATTCCTTGTCTTCGAACTTGTGTAATACTGGGCAAAGCTTCATTGCTTGGGAAAAAAAAAAGAAAAAATAGAACAGCAATTAACAGCTTCAGAAAGAGTTACTGTCACTTATAAACAAGGGAAAAATAATTTTTATTCTTGCCTTTTGCCTGTAATAGCAGTTTTGATAACATGTCTCTTCAAAAGTGTTTTCAAGAGTTTCTCTGTAGTTTTCCTGGAATCATTGATAGCAATTTCCTTTCTTTGTCTTCGCTTGGCCTATGAAAATAAGATTAACACCAACAAGAATTTGCTGGATGCTGAAGATGCACATCCAGTGAATCCCTGTTAAAATTCTGTGTGCTGAGCCTAAGAGCTACTTCTAACTCATTCTACACCAAGGGGGACAGAGCCATCACAGCCTCTAAATCTATGTCCATTTCCTCTGTGGGACTCAGGAGCAGCTTTCATCTTCTGGGTACAAATGCCTGCAGAGCTGCATTCAGGTCCATTCTGGAGCACATGCCCGGCTTGTGCCATCATCCACTTCTCTGCAACTGGCTCCCATGGAAATGAAACCTGCCTAGATTGAAGAGCTGCTGCATGCTCCAAGAGCTAACCCAGGCTGGGGCTGCAAAGGACACCCACAGAGCAGTGGACTTCAATCCTCCATCCCCACAGCTCAGAAACATAAACAGAACAACAGGAAGGAAATTGAAAATGACAGACATACAGCCTCTTTTACATTGCAGTAATTCACAAAGCTACTTACCAAGGTTTGTCTCTTCAGAAGAGGCGCTTCTCCATCAAAAACAAAGACGGGTCGAATCCGGAAAAACAGTAACTTGCAGAGCCGATGAAACAGAGTGAGCAGGTGAGCATTCCGTACAGAAATGCCACCACGATCTCTGGCTCCCTTTATTGCTTGGTTCAACCAAATACTGATATCTTAAAGACCCGTTGAGAGGAAAAAATGTTCTCTTTTACACATATACCACACTGGGAGTTCCTATAAAGTGCACAGATTTGACTGAATGGCATTTGCCCATGGCTCCAAGCTTGTCTTATCAAAACCAAGAATATCCAAATAGCTACAAACTTGGAAGAAAAAAAAATTATTGCCCATGTTGCCCTGCACAGAAAGCAGAGTGGAAGCAAAAGTGCAGCAAATACCTCCCCAGTTATTTTTACAGGTAAATGACAAGTAATTTCCTTCCACATCTTTCCAGCATTTAACCAAGGATGGGAAAGCTGATGCATAAGCATAAGACTTCTTCATCTTGTAGTCCTACTGAGAGCAGCACATTTATTTATAAAGTGCAAAATTCCATAGTCCAACACTTGTATAAGGAACCTATTCAAAAAGTCTATTTTTTAAAAGAGAAAAATAAAAGAGCTTAGTATTTCACATACTGTAAAGCAAAATTTCCACTTACCAAAATGTAGGCAATTCAAATGTAATAATAATAATGGTAATAATAGTAATAATAATAGTAATAATAATAAAATCTCATATAAATACGGGAAATAGTTAAAACAATCTCCCTTGCAACTTAGGTTCCCCAGCTTCACTTTTAAAGGATACCAACAGCAAGAATTTTCCCTTCCAGCGTTTCTGGGTTTATGGGTCTCCCGGTGCATTCAAGCAGCTTCCAAAGTCCTTGAACTCCCATTGTCCTTCCTTAGCTGCTTTGAGAGAAAATCTATGAGGCACAAAGGAGTAACCCAAAGATTATGCGGCCCGCGACTGCTTTATTAAGTCAAACGGAAATAATGAGGCAGCCGCTTGGACCGGGATAGTCAGGGACAGGGGCAGGGACAGGAGCAGGGACATGGTCAGGGACAGCCGGGGGTCGCGATCCCTGACCTGCGGCGGGGAGCGGATCCCGGCGCAGGGACGAGGAAGGAAGGGACGCGGAAGGAAGGCACGCAGGCCCC